>NW_003546264.1:429283-431058 GCF_000090795.2 Amphimedon queenslandica | reverse complement strand
GTGCTATTCCACAGCCTGGTAACAGGAGGCAGGATGTTAATTCTATTAGACGGGCTGGGTTTAAGGGTCTTGTTCAACGCTGTGTCATGGATAATTGTAAATTGCGTCCTAAAATGTCTGACATTATAAATGAACTGACTCAAAGTGTCAGTTAACTTTTTGCTGCTATTTTCTTTTTAGTGTTGCGTTAAATTTCTTTCTAATTTTTTGACTTTGGTAAATTTTTGTAGTTACTATTTTTTTTTATTCCATTTTTTATAGTTACAGACTTACAATAAATTAGATCTAGTAGGCGTGGCTACTTAATTATTTAAGCCACACCCTTTTGTAATTAACCCTTTAATAACTACAATTTTGAAGGATCATTCTTTCTCGCCTCGTTTCGACGAGTGAAGCTATGGCGAAGGAGACTGGGCGATCCTTTGGTAACTGCATCAGTCCAGAGGCCGCGAGGTATCCTAAATTTATCCTTCTACACGTAACACGTACATGTACACACATTTTACATGTACATGTACATAATTCTCACCTTTTCCTCCTCCTCCCTCCAGCTCTTCCAGTTCATTAAAGAACGTTCTAGGATATCTTCAAGACTACATACCACAAGTAAAAATGATCATTATAACTTTGTAACTACATGTACATTTAATTATGGAGTATTATAATCAAATATCATCATTATTTATTTTTATTTTATTATTATTATTTTTAGAGTTATGCATCAACCGCCCCCACATCAGGCAGTAACCTACACAGAGAGATTGTGCATTGGGCTCGGTTTGAGACTGAAGGTTAATAATAGTACTTGTTACTAATAGCTCATGCAATGACTTTATACTTGTTACTATTATTAGAACACATTAATGGGTTTATGAGTGAAGAATCGGCTCAGTCCTCACAGCCGCTGGTTTTATTGACCGGACTCTCCTCAGGGATTGTGTTATGGATGATAACAGTTAGTTTAATTGAGAGTGTTTTATAATAATTGTTTACTCTCTCCTTCCTCTCTCCCTCCTCTCTGTCTCTCTGTCTCTGTCTCTGTCTCTCTCTCTCTCTCTCTGTCTCTGTCTCTGTCTCTCTCTGTCTCTCTGTCTCTCTGTCTCTCTCTGTCTCTCTCTGTCTCTCTCTCTCTCTCTCTCTCTCCCTCTTTCTCCAGCCTAATGGAGATGCTAAAGAGGTTTATTCAACACTTCAAGATGGAGAGGGACCAGCTAAACTGGCTACTCTCCTCAAATCTCCTCCTCCTGGTCAAGATGAGTTCAGTTCCAGTCGGCCATTACTAGCTGTAGTTAGGAAGGGAAGGTAGGGAGTGATGTAATGTGACATCATCAAATTGGCTGATGCAATATTTCTGTAGTAGCATTAGGTGAATGTACATGTACATGTATTAACGTATTATTTTCTGGCAGTAGTTTCAAAGCTTTACATAAACTTACACACAAATACTGTATCTTATGGAGCTTCACTTGTCAATGAAAGGGAGGGATTTGAAATGGATACACAGCTGCTTTTATTAATAAGAGCAATAATGTATTTTTAATATCTTCATTTGTTGCCAATTAAACAATAAATAATTTGATATTATAATCTTTTATTTTATTCCTCCAGTGGTATGCAGAAGCATCTCCATTCTACAGCTGTTGTGATCTCCCTGAGAGGAGGAGGGAGGGAAGTGAAGAAATTTGAATTTGAGAAGAATTCAATACTAGACATCAGCTCAAACAAACGGTTGGTATTTAATGAAGTTAAGTATTTGTATCTTTTCTTTCTTGTTC
>NW_003546264.1:404435-429273 GCF_000090795.2 Amphimedon queenslandica | reverse complement strand
AGAATCTCATTGCTACGACAGAAAATCCCGGGAACCGAGTCTATTCGGCACCTGAAGCAGGGAATCCAAGGGAACACTCTCCTGCTATGGATGTGTTCAGTTATGGTGTCCTCCTTATAGAGATGAGTATTTGTGCTATTCCACAGCCTGGTAACAGAAGGCAGGATGTTAATTCTATTAGACGGGCTGGGTTTAAGGGTCTTGTTCAACGCTGTGTTATGGATAATTGTAAATTGCGTCCTAAAATGTCTGACATTATAAATGAACTGACTCAAAGTGTCAGTTAATTTTTTATTGACGGACTATTGAATATTTGCTGCTTTCTTTTTAGTGTTGCGTTATTTCTTTTAATTTTCTGACTTTGTATAGTAAATTTTTGTAGTTACTAAATTTTTGTAGTTACTATTTTTTCTATTCTAATTTTTAACAGTTACGGTATATTAGTAGGCGTGGCTATTTAATTATTAAAACCACACCCTTTTGTAATTAACCCTTTAATAACTACAATTTTGAAGGATCATTCTTTCTCGCCTCGTTTCGACGAGTGAAGCTATGGCGAGGGAGACTGGGCGATCCTTTGGTAACTGCATCAGTCCAGAGGCCGCGAGGTATTCTAAATTTATCCTTCTACATGTAACACGTACATGTACATACATGTAAATGTACATAATTCTCACCTTTTCCTCCTCCTCCCTCCAGCTCTTCCAGTTCGTTAAAGAACGTTTTAGGATATCTTCAAGATTACATACCACAGGTAAGAATGATCATTATAACTTTGTAACTACATGCACATTATTTTAATTTTGGAGTATTTATAATCGATATTTATTATTTTTATTATTAAATTGTTTAGAGTTATGCATCAACCGCCCCCACGTCAGGCAGTAACCTACACAGAGAGATTGTGCATTGGGCTCGGTTTGAGACTGAAGGTTAATAATAGTACACGTTACTAATAATAGCTCATGCAATGACTTTATACTTGTTACTATTATTAGAACACGTTAATGGGTTTATGAGTGAAGAATTGGCTCAATCCTCACAGCCGCTGGTTTTATTGACTGGTCTTTCCTCTGGGATTGTGTTATGGATGATAACAGTTAGTTTAATGGAGAGTGTTTTATAATAATTGTTTACTCTCTCCTTCCTCCCCCCCCCCCTCTCTCTCTCTCTCTCTCTCTCTCTCTCCCTCTTTCTCCAGCCTAATGGAGATGCTAAAGAAGTTTATTCAACACTTCAAGATGGAGAGGGACCAGCTAAACTGGCTACCCTCCTCAAGTCTCCTCCTCCTGGTGAAGATGAGTTCAGTTCAAGTCGGCCATTACTAGCTGTAGTTAGGAAGGGAAGGTAGGGAATGATGTAATCTGACATCATCAAATTGGCTGATGCAATATTTCTGTAGTAGCATTAGATGAACGTACATGTACATACATGTATATTAGCGTATTATTTTCTGGCAGTAGTTTCAAAGCTTTACATAAACTTACACACAAATACTGTATCTTATGGAGCTTCACTTGTCAATGAAAGGGAGGGATTTAGAATGGACACACAGCTGCTTTCATTAATAAGAGCAATAATGTATTTTTAATATCTTCATTTGTTGCCAATTAAACAATAAATAATTTGATATTATAATCTTTTATTTTGTTCCTCCAGTGGTATGCAGAAGCACCTCCATTCTACAGCTGTTGTGATCTCTCTGAGAGGAGGAGGGAGGGAAGTAAAGAAATTTGAATTTGAGAAGAATTCAATACTAGACATTAGTTCAAACAAACGGTTGGTACTTCATGAAGTGAAGTGTTTGTATCTTTTCTTTCTTGTTCTGCTATAGTGTGGTAGTCATTGTCCTTCAGAAGAGATTGGTCCTTCTTGATGCAGGAACTTTTGAAAAGAAATGGATTATAAAAAGTAAGAAAGACACTTAGACCTTCATCATTATCTCTCTCTTCCTATAGCTGGCTACCGTGGCTCTGAACTATGGACTAATCCTATAGCACTGGGAGAGAGATGGTTAGCCTTCTCTGATTTGAAGGTACAGTCCATGTACATATACATGTAGTATCAGTTTATTAGCGAAATTCCATGTACAAATGTAGGTTCATCCCCACCTGCTCTCAGTTGGGGGCGTGTCAGATAGACTCACTCCTCCTGTGGCCTCTACTGTAGTGAACACGGTAAAGAAAGGATTCAATGCTCTCTGTAAGTGAACATATTCTATTATTGACAGCTGCTCTCTTTCCCTCCATTAGCTGATACACTCAGTGGACTCACTGGCAGGAACTCATCACAGTCAACAAGGACCACACCCTCTTCTGGTGAAGTGAGTATACTGAGATACACAAGAGTTTACTGGAATTTCCTTTTTAGAATTCTCCTCCTGTTGTTACTATACTGGACATTGAGTATTCTCGTTCCGGAGAAGTGAGTTCTATTTAATGCCCAGTGTATTCTATTTAAAGCCCACTGTGTATACCAGGTGCAAGTTAGTGAATTGAGGAAGACAGATGGTGTCTTGGCTCACTTCCTGTGCCATACTATCAGTGATACATACATCACTATGCTCAAGTTTAACAGGAGGTATTTCTAACCAGCTACTCCTGTCCCTTAGTCTCCTCTCCTTTTAGTGGCAATATTTTATTTTCTGCTGATTCTGAAGGACAGTATTTCAATGTGTTTCATATATCGCCAAATCTTCTTGGATCAAGCGACTGCAAAGTTGCCCATCTTTATTCTTTGTACAGAGGAACAACCACTGGAATAGTAAGAAAGAGAGAGAAAAGAGATTATAGTTTTCTCTACATTATGCTATGCTGAAAGTTTTAATCTATTCTGACCCAAAGTTTATTTTTTTTATTCTCCTTCTTTCTCTCTTCCTCTTCCTTCAAGGTTCAAGATGTCAGTTTCTCTAACGACAGTCGCTGGTGTGCTGTATCCACACGTAATGGAACAACTCATCTCTTTCCTATATCACCTTATGGAGGTAAGAGAAACAGATAAATCTATACCATAATGATGTACATACATGTTATTATTAGGTCCAGTCACAGTTCGTACCCATAAGGTATCTCACGTGGTCAACCAGTACAGTCGGTATCATACCAGTGCTGGTATTGAAGAGGCTGGGACTGGAGGAGGAGGAGCCTTTAATAACGGAGGAACATCACCACTGATGATACCTTCACTCCAGCAGATAAAACAGCAGTATCTACCAGGTCAGTGAGACTGTGAAAGAATTCAATACTGTGTATATAATACTTTTAATATGCTTTGATTGATTGGTATGTGTACACATTCATTGCTATGCACATGTTCTTTATTAATAATATTAATATTGTTTTAGGTTCCAAAGGTAATTCACTGGCCAGTGATGATGGTACTGACTACATTTGTGTGAGGGCTCACTTTGCTCCCATAACAACGGATAATAACATTAACTCACTTAAACTTATCGGTAAAAATCACATTGACAATTTAAATTATTTATAATAATTATTAAAAGATTTTACAGAGAACAAGGCGGAGTACTCTATCTACATACTGGGTGGAGACGGTTCCTTGACTGAGTACCTACTGGGACCGATTGAGAACACTAACAATAATACTGGGGCCGGAGGGGGCGTGGTCAACGAGAGTGATGAAGAGACTCAAATCGGATTACAGTCGGCACCTAAAATAACATGGAAATTATTGAGGTATGGGCGGAGTCAGTATTAATTTTATTGTTTATTATTAATTAGTAAGCCGTTTGATGCCCCTCCCACTTTAAGTGACGATAATCATCTGATATCACTCCACAAACTTCATCAGGAAAAGATGCAATCCCTCGGTAACTCAGTCACATGACTTATTAATTAATTATTTTATTTATTAAGGAGGTGGTTCCATTTTTTTACCCGATAAAGAAGGCTGGCTATCTCAAGTTGAGTTACTCTCATATGCTCCGCCCACACGTCGGCTCTGGATGGGACCTCAGTTCTCATTTAAACGAGTTTCTCAACCAACCACTGATGAAGAGGAAGAAGGACTGGCCTCTCCTCTAGCCGTCTTACCCCCGTCCCAAGATTACCTGGGGAGTAGTGGGGGAGGATCGCTGGGTAGTTACGTAACGTTTGGCGAGAACGAGAGTCTCCCTGCTAGTTATAGTGCAGAGTCTTGTAACAGGAGGAGGAGGAGGGGAGGAAGGAAGGAGGACGAGACTAGCGAGTCAAACTGCTCTAGTTTGGAAGACACTGGTAAGAAAAAGGAGAGAATTATACAAATACTAGATCAGTATGCTAAACTTAAATTTTACCATTATTGTTATTATTTTAGATGTTGAAGCTTTTGGCTCCTGGAAGGATGTAGCCCCTAAGTTGAAAGGAGGCGGAGCTGATCTTGAGCTGCTGATAGAAGAGGCAATGAGCGATCGGCTTATAATAACGGATGATAAACAAAACAGTAAACACAAACAAGATTGTTTACTGATAGCACCGGAAACAGAAACAGCATTAGGAGGAAAGAAGAAGTCCCATAAAAAGATAGTTCAGGAATTATATTAGAATAATAATTATTAGATATAATTATAATATGAGAGGTAGAATTGAAAAACTTTATACATGCATGAAGAGACGAAATATTTTTATTTTAAGTATTATCTCATTACATCATCACATCTATTATTAGATTAGTTTTAATGAAATGATTAAATAAAAGAAAATCTATAAAAAAGCAGAAATTTTTAACTCTTTACTGGCCTTTAGTGACTTCAATACGTTAGCCACACCTCTAAAAAGGGTGGGGCTGGATTGCAGGCTTTATTTTTAGCAAAAATAAAAGAACCTTTTGTGTAACTCTTTCTCCTTAGCCTTATGATGAAATACTACGGTGGAGTACTAGGGTAAATGAAGTTGCAATAAGTTATTGGTTGTAATTTTGAGTTTATATTTCATCTCCCCACCCTCCACTAGTGGTGGCAGCCATACTGATGCTGTCATTATAAATCAAAATGGTGATATATTGGGGCAGGCTACTGGAGGAGGGTCCAATCCTTGGGTAAGGACCTTTGTATATGTTTCCTTTTGGGTGGAATGTATTTTATTTTATTTTGTAGCAATTTACGTTTGAAGGTTGCGTTAATGTTATTCACGAGCTTTTGGTTAAAGCAATGGATGCAGCTGGAGTCAAAGGGACACTGGAATCTATTGTATGTATTCTACTTCTCCTTAATGCATATACATGTTCTTATGTTGTGTAGAAAGTTTGAGCTGATTCCGATCAAAATTGAATTTTTTACGAATTTTTAAAGTTGCTCCAAAATCAAGTAAAAGTCCCTGTACTATAGTACATGGTCTCGGGCCAAATTTTGCCAAAAATGAAAAGTTGAAAATTCTTCATTTTTATAACTTTATCTGATACATATACATGTTCTTATGTGGTGTAGAAAGTTTGAGTTCATTTCAATCAAAATTGAATTTTTTACGAATTTTTAAAGTTGCTGTTTCTGTACTATAGTACAGGGTAATTTCCCAAAAATTAATAGGAGAGAAGTTTTAATTTTATTACATTTTTGGCCATTATTTTAATAATATTATTAATTATTGATAATTATAGGGTTTATCATTAAGTGGTGGAGAGCAGAAGGAAGGCCAAGAAAGAATCAAATCCGGACTTTTATCAAAAACTCCTCTCCTTAGTTCTAACGTGTACGTAACCACTGATACCTTTGGTCCTATTGCCGCTGCCTTCCCCTCTGGTGGCATGGTCCTGATATCAGGGACTGGATCAAACTGTGAGCTCGTTAATCCTGATAATAGCACTCATCGCTGTGGGGGGTGGGGCCACATGCTTGGAGATGAAGGATCTGGTAAGATATTAATGATTATCAACATTATTGTCATTCTTATTATTGTTGTTATTATTATCATTATTATTATCATTATTATTATTATTATTATTATTATTATTAATTTAGGTTATTGGATATCACACAGAGCTGTTAAACTGGTCTACGACATTGAAGATGGTTTTAGACAAGCACCAGCTGGTACTGACATAAAGATATTAAAAGATGAAGTTTACAAATACTTTAATGTAAGATAATGACATTAATGGAGACTGGTTCATTGCAGCTGTATATTTTCATGTTAATGCTCTTCTTTCAGATTAAGGACAGATTTGACATCTTGGATTTCATTTATGAGAAGTTTTCAAAGTCTCACATTGCCAAATTGTGCAAAATATTATCTGACGGTACACAAAATCAGCTCATTTCTTTATCATGATACTTTCTAATTTTCCTTATAGTTGCCAAGGAGACTAAGGATCCTATTGTTACTCAGTTATTCTATGATGCTGGTTTTGAGCTGGGACGACATGTTATGGCTTTAGTACCAAAAGTTGACTCAGTCAGTTACGTTATTACTTACATAATGATTTATTGCTGTTTTTTGTACATATTACATTATATTGCAGGTGCTTATCAAAGAGATGAATGGGTCTATTCCTGTACTGCTTGAAGGAGCAGTTTTTAACAGTTGGGATCTTTTACAATCAGGTGTGATATATATTTGTAAATTATCATTGAATCAAAACTATATTTCTTTCTCATTTCCACCTCCCTAGGTTTTGAAGCAGCTGTTTCTTCTGCCACTGTTCCCATTACTTTGTACATGCTGGTTGGAAACTGCTCTGGATCAGTTGGTGCTGCTATTTTAGGAGCCAAAGCTGCTGAACTCTCTCTAGACATTGACTACAAAAAGAACAGCTCTCTATTCTACACTACGTCACCTAAAACAAGCTAGAAGCAAAAACATTATTGCTTTTTTGGAAAGATTTAATTTTTGAATTTTTGTCAAATTTTTGATTGCTGCTAAATATTTGTGGGCGTGGTTATTAGAGACATTTCAAAATGGCGGCCAGTTCACAACAGCAGCAGCAGCAGCAGTTAGACACTAGGGCTGAGCTTGCTGAGCTTTTAAAGAGGAAGAGTGAGCTCTCAGAGAGTCTGGCTAATCTAGAGAGACAGATATACGCCTTTGAGGGAAGCTATCTCGAAGACACACTCGCCTATGGTAATGTCATCAAAGGTTGGGATGGATACCAGAACCAGCTAAGAGCTCAACAAACTAAAACCGAGAGAAAGAGAAAAAAGTTCTCGGACTCTGATAGACTTTTTTCTCGATCGTCGGTCACCTCGCAGGCCAACGCAACCAATCATCGTCGATTTGACGGAGAGACATTTCATGAAGACATCTCTTTGCAGGATTCCATTGAAGATATGAGTGACACTCATTCGCAGTGTTCTACGCTAAGTCAAGAGCAGTCTCAGAGGGGGCTCAAGGACTCCAGGATATCATCACAGAACAAGAGAAGAAAAATAAAACACAAATAAAACTTTTTATATAGCTCATTATTATTCATAGAGTAATAAAATTAATTAGTTTATTGATCACCCAGCCACGCCCTGTTTGTAGCAAGATGCTCATCAAATTCTTGCTTTTCTCTCTCGCTCTAACTGTTGTAGCATCTCAGAAGTAAGTCATGTTATGAAGAAAAGGCTCCTTATTGTTGCTCCATAGTCCTTATAACTGCAGTGAAACGGTAGCTGCGCTAGTTGTTAACTATGTAACTTTTTACACCAAGTTTTACTACAGCTGTGGCTGGTTTGGAGCTGCAGTCTGTGAAAAGTCAGTAATCCAAACATTTTATTAGCTGGTCATTTATAAGCTATAGGACACAATCTTATCTTGGATCCTTTGGCACGTACATGACTGAAATTCACTGCTGTCCAGGTTATGGAGGCCTGAATTGCACAGGTCAGTAGCCATGCATGAATGCTTTCTTCACTCACTTAGTACTCTTTCTCTTTCAGCTAAATGCGAATCACCTCAATGCAATGACAATGAGATATGCATTGCTCCTAATCACTGTGGCTGCATTGAAGGCTGGACTGGCTATCGCTGCTTAACAGGTAAGTTCAAAAGGAATGTCATATCTACTAAATATAACGTTGCAATTTCTTTTTGCAGACATTGATGAGTGCTCACTACTGACTGACGAGTGTGAGCTGAGGTCTTCTTGCAACAATACTGATGGAGGGTATCTCTGCTCCTGTAATTATCCAGACGTACTTGCTAGTGATGATAGAAGATGTCTAAGTAAGTTTTTAAAGTGCATGAACCTCCACGCATCATGCATTTATAAGTATATATGATCGATTTTAATTTTACATGATATTTGCATTTGTTGCTTGGTGATTGGTATATTTTCTTTCTTTATTTAGGTCCTGCAAGTAACTTTTCAGCTACTCCTAATCGAAGGAGCATCAGTCTCTCCTGGTCTCCTCCATTTAATTACACTGCTGATGGAGATATTGATCAGTACAACGTCTATTGCAACATTACTGGTAGCCATGATAGTAAAACTATCAAAGAAAATGGAATATACACTAAAAACCTTTCCGCTAGTTTGTTTCCTTTAAGCCCATTCACTAATTACAGCTGCTGCATTGAAGTGCTTTGGACTAATGGAGACGTTAGTGAAAGCAGCTGTGTTGATGTGCGGACACTAGAAGACTGTAAGTTTGATAAAACTTAATAATAATTTATTAATATTTAATTATAATTTTAGCTCCTGATGACCCACCACAAAACATTACTGTGGAAAGTGTTGATGCAATGAATTTGCTGTTAAGTTGGCAGCCACCACAACAAACGAATGGGATCATCTCTAGTTACACTATAAATATCGACTATACCAATCACAGCAAGATATTCAGTGTGATGGTGGACAGGGATATTGAGTTCTTTATTCTCGGGTTCCTCTATCCATACCAGCTGGTTGGTGTCAGTATGGCCGCCAGTACTGGAGGAGGCCTAGGACCTTTCTCTGACTTTGAATTTAATCGGACAAAGCAAAGCTGTAAGAAAAAAATTGTAAAAATTTTTACAAATTTTGTTATTTTTCAAATTTCATAGCACCAGGTACAGTCCATAATTTAAACATTGCTGTCCTCAGTCAAAATTCTATTAATGTCACTTGGCATCCACCAAAGTCTCTTAATGGAATCATTATCAGTTATCACATATTCTTACTATCAACCTCACAGCAGCTCAGGGAATGGAGCTTGACTGCTGAAGATGATTTATACGTAATTGTCCATGATTTAGGTATAAATGATACTCTCATTTTAACTTAATCTATTATTTCATTTTAGAGCCTTATTCTCCATACCAAGTTGAAGTGAAAGCAGCTACTACTGTAGCTAGAGGTGCTTCTGCTCCTTTCAGATTCTTCACTGATCAAAGAAGTATATTACAATAATTATAGCTATCCCACACATTTATTTGTTTTTTAATTCTACAGTACCTGGCATGTCTCCATCGCTTACTTCAGACACAGGGCGTCTGACCCCAACAACCATACTGTTCTCATGGACTAGATTTACTGATGAAGATGCAGGTGGATTCTTGCAGTACTACACCGTATCTTACCAAAGGAAATGTGATGAAAATGAAGAAGTGCTCATCAATACAACAGATACTAGTATACAGCTGCATGATCTTAATCCATTGGAGGGCTACTGCTTCAAAGTAGCAGCTGTAACTATAAAAGGAACCGGCCCATTCTCTACACCTGTTTCTCTTGAAGGTAGAGCGGCGGGAATTTTAAATTATTATTTTTGACTATCAATTTAGCTTTTTCTAGCAGTGAATTCTATTTTCATCTCACTAGTGTGTATGATTGTTTAAAATGGACACAGGTAAGCAGCATTTCCATGCATTATAATACATACAAATTATTATTTTATAGTCAAGTAGAAACTCAGATAGTATTGTATCTACAATTAAAGAGAAGCTTACAATTGTTGTCAATGAGAATTGCCAGTGTGGTGTACAGCCATCTTACTTTCAGCTTAACTTTACCTGTGATGGTGCTAACACTAATCGTGTAACTGTTCAAGGAAAGTTAGTTAGAACCAGAGATTACAACAGCAATGAATTAACCATGTTCATCAATAACTGGACCAACTTCACTTCAATCATTGTGTTGGATGGCGTCCAGTTCTCTCTCTCGAATTGTGACTCCAATCCTACTGCTTGTCAATCAGCATCAATTGGAACTCAAACCACTGAAAATTCTTCTTCTTCTTCTTCTACTGCTCTCTCTGTTTCTCTTGGGGTCATAATATCATCAATAATAACATTGGGACTCTTCTTTGGAGCTACTGCTTTAATTCTGTACATCCTCAAAAAGAGAGAAAAACGTGGACCATCAAAGTAAATAAGAATTGATTCACTTTTAGCATGATTGCATGGTGATTCCTTTAGCTTATAAAGCATGTCATAAATTATTCTGTTTTTAGTAAAAGTAAGGACATTTCTCAACTTCAAAATACAAATATATACAGTGTTACTAATCCTATACCAGAGGATGAACTCGAGGATAATTTAGACGATGATTTTGCTGATGCAGAAAAGTTATGTGAAGCATCAGAAGAAGAGAAATCTGATTATTCCCAATGATATAACAGCTCAATAATGTTTAATGTAATTTATGAATAGCTGCACACTATTGTCACATGTTTATTGATTGAATTAATGAATGTTATTAAAGAGACCATTATTCATAGCTGGTGAGAATGTTTGGGTGTTACCATCAACAGCAAAAGATGATGAACACAGTATCACTACTAATAGTGATACTATTGATAGTGGAAGGAATAGAGTAAGTGATGAAGGACTTACAAGTACTGTATGTATATCTATTGTATAGTGGACAAGGTTTTGAATGCAGTGGTCCAAATATGTGTGTGTGCAAACAAGGATGGCAAGGAGATAACTGTAATATAGGTATACATTTCTTCTCCTTTCTTCTTATAATTAGTAATTTATTTTAGATATTGATGAGTGTTTTTCTGCTGATTCTGACAAGTTGAATGAGTGTGAGTGGGAGGACTCTTGTGTTAATACTCAAGGATCCTACAACTGCTCATGTATGTATCCTGATCTACTGGCTAATGATGCTAGAAGATGTCTAGGTATGCAGTGATACATAATGCATGATAGATACATGTACATGAATGTACTAACATGTGGAAACTAGCAGCCATAACTTGAAAAATTGAAGTCGGGATTGGCTCAAACTTTCTACACAGCATAAGTACATTAATATGTATCAGAAAATGTAATAAAAATTGGGGGTCATTTTTTAGCCATTTTTCAGAAAAAAGCATGGGCTATAGCCTTGGGTATTTTCCCGATTTTGGCCTATTTCTTAAAATGGCCGTAACTTGAAAAATTGAAGTCAGAATCGGCTCAAACTTTCTACGTAGCATAAGTGCATCAATATGTATCAGAAAATGTAATAAAAATTGGGGGTGATTTCGGAGCCATTTTTTGGAAAAAACCATGGGCTATAGTACAGGGATTTTTTCCGAAATTTGAAGTTTTTTAAAAATGGTCATAACTTGAAAAATTGAAGTCGGAATCGGCTCAAACTTTCTACACAGCATAAGTACATCAATATGTATCAGAAAATATAATAAAAATTGGGGATGATTTCAGAGCCACTTTTTGGAAAAAACCATGGGCTATAGTACAGGGTATTTTTTAGAATTTTGACGTTTTCTTAAAATGGCTGTAACTTGAAAAATTGAAGTCGGAATCGGCTCAAACTTTCTACGTAGCATAAGTACTTCAATATGTATCAGAAAATGTAATAAAAATCGAGGATGATTTTGGAGCCATTTTTTGGAAAAAACCATGGGCTATAGTACAGGGTATTTTTCAGAATTTTGACGTTTTCTTAAAATGGCCGCAACTTAAAAAATTGAAGTCGGAATCGGCTCAAACTTTCTACACAGCATAAGGGCATCAATATGTATCAGAAAATGTAATAAAAATTGGGGGTGATTTCGGAGCCATTTTTTGGAAAAAACCATGGGCTATAGTACAGGGTATTTTTTAGAATTTTGACGTTTTCTTAAAATGACTGTAACTTGAAAAATTGAAGTCGGAATCAGCTCAAACTTTTTACGTAGCATAAGTACATCAATATGTATCAGAAGCTAGTTTCTATGTGCATAAAAATTAACATGGGCTATATAATATATATTCTTTATTATACAGGAACTATTACAGTCACTGATACTGTCATTGATTCCTATTGGTTTATTCTTAATTTCAATCTCCCAACTAACGACACTTTGGATGGACCATTTGAAGGAACCTCATTCAACTGCACTGCTCCTAACTATGAACCAGTCCAGTCCTTTGCAGTGTATGGCCATACTTCAGTTAATGTTAGTGGAGTCATTCCATTCACTGATTACTCATGCTGTGCTACTCCTCATTGGATGGACAAGGGAAATGGCAGGGAAGCCTGTGTAAATATTTCTACTTTGGAAGCTGGTGAGAACTTACCTAACTCACCTCTCTCTCTATTTTCTTGTATTTTGTTTTAGTTCCTGATAAATGGCCGGAATCATTTGAGAGTACCCCAGCCTCCTCCAGGTCTATCATTTTAAACTGGAAACCACCTGATCCTCCAAATGGAATTATCACAAACTACACGATTTATATAAACTACACCAATGGCAGTGATATTGATGTCCGTACTGTAGATGGTGATATCAGCTTCTACTTATTACAAGCACTTGTTCCTCATCAACTTATCCAGTTAAGCATATCAGCTAGCACAGCATTAGGTGAAGGACCAAGAACTGAAGTTATATCCTTAAGAACACTTCAGGATAGTAAGTGATGCTTTTTTTCTTGCTATTAATTTTATTCTTTCCCTTCAGCTCCAGGACCAGTTGATAGTATTTCAATAACAGTCCTTGCCCAGCATGCAGTCAATATATCATGGCATCCTCCATCAGAACTTAATGGGATTATCATTTCTTATGAATTTAGAATCTACAGTCTATCCCCTGATTATTATTCATTCACTAAGACTTTGCTACCAAATCACGACTTCTTCATTGCCCTTCACAATCTCCGTGAGCATTAAAAAATCTATTTTTCATTTATTTGTTTGTTTATTTATTTTATAATTGTTTATCATTCTTTCCATTGCATCGTAACATTAGGCCCCTTTGTTCCATACTATCTACTCATAATAGCCGAAACAATAGCTGGTAAGGGAGAACTCTCACCTGTACAATTCTTCACAGCAGAAGCAGGTAACATCCTCCCCCATTGCATCATTAGTACTTTATCATATTCTCATGCTTTAGAGCCACTGACATTTCCAATGGTAACCAGTTATGAGAGAATATCACCAACAGTCATTAGTCTATCATGGAATAAAATGAGTCTTGAAAATTTGAGGGGATTTCTTATATCGTACAATATTGCTGTCTCCCAGTCAATTTATGACTGCTCTTCTACTAAAAATGAGAGAGTCATAGAGACTAATGCAACCATGTTATCAATAGCTGCTGTCCCAGGGATATCTTATTGTATATCTGTGTCAGCTAGTACCAGAGAAGGGATAGGACCAGAATCTCCTTCGCTTTTTATTAAATGTAAGCATTAAGTGCTTGATATATGGAATGATTATGATAAATGTTTTATGCAGCAAATGAGGTTAAAAGTGCATTTCAAATTCATATCACAGGAATATCTGATTGTAAAGAATGGCTGGTAATATTATGATATTGCTAGAGTATTATTTATTTATTCATTTTAGAGTACTAATGCTAGTTCAAAGGTTGGTTCACTAGCACTTGTGATCGCAAGTGTCATCAATGAATACTGCAATTGCAGTTATTCTGTCAGCTACATTACATCAACAAGATATCTCTGTGATGATAGATACACTACCAGCATTGTGTTTCAAGGAGAGCTAATAGAAACTTCTGTATTCAATGGAACACAACTAATAGGATTCATGCAATCTTGGGCCCAGTCCAGCCCCACAGTGAGCATTGAAGGCTCCAGATATACAATTGATGGAGCTTGTGATGTACTTATAAATGAGTTAGGAGTGATTGCATTGGATGGGTGCAGTGTTGGAGCTAGTAATCCTTCTAGTGTACTAGCTCCTGCAGTGATTGGCACCCTCACTGGGATAACTGTTGCTTTCTTTCTCTTGCTAGTACTAACTATTGCCACTGTGGGTACTGTACTGTGGAGAAGATCCAAGAAAAGCAGCAAAAGGTTGTGTACTAATTATTATTATCATCATTATTTATATTTTATTTATTCCTGCAGTGACACAAGTCTTGAGCTCCCTACAAGGAGGCCAGGTGTTAGAATTGGACGTAAAACTTCAAATGCTTTTGAGCTAGCAAACCCACTCTATGGTGATACAGGCATTGCTCGTGCAATAAATGATGACGATGATGCACAATTGATGGATAATTTAGAAAATTAATGTATTATAAAATTATGTTAATAATGTATAAATAAAAGTTTGTTTTATTAAAGTGTATTCATGTGCAAAAGGGAGCTTGCATCAAAGGGGACCGTGTGAGTGGGCGAGCAGTGAAATGAATTCATAGTCAGTTTGTTATCAGCATTTCTTATCAGTCTCAGCGCATCATGGCTTTCAAAGAGATGGCTCTTGTTCTCTTTGCTCTCCTTTTCCTACCTTTAATGGCTTCCCAGCCTCAGTCCAGGTTAGTCCTTTAGCTGTACAAATCCTCAGTGACTCCTTTTAGCGCTTATTCTTGTGAGTTTTAAATACTTTTTGTCTCTTTTTCACATAGCTCTATCGAGCCCTGCAAAGTGCTTGTAATCAGAACAAAGTTAGAGTATTACAACGTAACCAAGAATATCACTTACTGCTGCACTAACTGGTGCAATAACTACTGCATAGGGTAAGTATAATAAAGCATAAAATTGATCTAAATTCTGTTATGATTTTACCATCAGAACTGAAGTTGTAACGTTAAACAGAACAGTCTATTTTCAAGACTTTGATTGCTGCCCTGGTTATGGAGGGCCACAATGTCTACGTAAGCCTTTGACAAAATAACATTAACAAATTAATAACATTTTAAACATTTCTTCTGCAGCTGTTTGCTCCAGCCCTTGTCAAGGACCAAACAAAGCTTGTTTAAGACCTGATATATGTGGCTGCATATCAGGATGGACTGGCAATAACTGCCAGAAAGGTATATTCAAGATTACAATGCATTTGCAACACAGCACAGCAAAAATGTAGTCAGTATGCCTGCAAGTATAAATCATGAATTTTCATAGAATTACTTCACTGGCGGCAATTTTAGTGGCATGCACTATCAAAACTAGTTTGTCTGGGTTGGCCATTAGTAAAGTAATGGGTGGTCTACTCTGTGTCAAATGTGGTTACACTATTGATGATAATTTCTATAAACTTTCCTTGTATAGTTAATGGGCTGCATCATGTCTCAATCAGTGATGCATCAGTTCAACTAGGATGGAGTTTGCCCTCAAATAACAATTCTAACGGATATATCGCACTCTGTTCCAACTCATCTCATTCTCTCAATGAGTCCATTGATCCTGGAGGGAATAAGACCACTATCAGTGGCCTCATTCCATATTCTGTTTACAAGTGCTGTGTTGTCTCGTTGCTAAAACAAGGGAATGGAACAGAGTCATGCATATCGGTGGAAACACAACAAAAAGGTTAGCTGAGCTCTTGGGGGGTCTTTAGCGAATTCTTCTAACTATAATTGGAAGCACAAAGTCATGAATATTGTTGGACCAAGCTATAAATAACAAATAATGACTGTATATAGCTTTATGGAGAATAGACATCCTTTTGCATCATCAGTCAGCTTCCTTTGATAGATTGTTATGATTTTTAGTTGTAGGAAGTACACAGTTAAGAGTCTAGCCAAATCCCTTTTCACTAGACTATTTCTTTGATGATGTTTACTATTATAGAAGTTGATCTTACTAGAAGAATGTAAAACATTTAAAGGGCTTTAGCCCCGAGCCACGTAGTTTTTGTACTGTATGCTGCTAAAGAAGTTTTTGAATAGCAGTTTAATTTTATCTTGCTGACCATTTCTGCAAATGAACACATACTTGCTGATAAATGCCTAATATTTTTTATTCTGTAGCTCCATCGTCTCCAATTAATCTCAGAGCTGAGACAATTTCTAATACAACACTCCTCATACAGTGGGACCAACCAGTAGCACCCAATGGGATCATAAGGAACTACACCCTCATCATTAATTATGGTGGATCCACGATTGATCGAATATCTGTTGATGGACAGTTGAGGATGTATCTCTTGAATGGGCTGAGCATCTATCAAAGTGTACAGATAAGTATTGCTGCTAGGACTGATGCTGGAATGGGTCCAGCAGCTAATTATATCACTGCTAACGTACAGCAGACTATGGGTAAGTTATGATGGGTTTATGAGCTGTGCATTTAATGCCATTTTTCTCTTTTTTAGCTTCTCCTACTCCGCTCTCACTAGAGAAGAGTAAGTTTCATTTGTTATTATTTTGTTGTTTTGCTTACTTTCAATATTATTATCACTATTTTTATTATTACTTTCAACATTTATTGTTATTACTGAGTATGGGATAATGTTCAATGCCTCATTGATTTAGGTACAAATTTGCTGTCTGTTACTAATCACCAAACCACATCCCACCTCGTCTGGACTCCGCCCTCAAATACCATATACGCTGTAAAGTATTATCACTTAACCCTCCACACCGTTCAACTATCAAGACTAATAAACAAATGGACACTCCGCCCAAATCAAGTCTTTAATATCATATTGACATTAAGTAAATAAAAATTATAATAATCATAATAATTTTGCTGTATTTTCACTATATAGACCCATATGTGCCATACAGATTGGATGCTTTGCTAATGACTGATGGAAGAAGTACAGGAATGATTTCTAGTGATGTATTCTTCACAAAGGAAGGAGGTATGCAGTGAAATGCTAATGATATTCATAATCTCCTTATAAAAATAGCCCCTACTGCTTATCCAAGCATATCCAGTGCTGTGCGAGCAGAACCAAATGAAGGAAGGCTCTCCTGGTTACCACTTGACCTCTGGGACAGTCAAGGAGTCGTAAAGAACTACACAATTTCTTATGCTCAATCGTCTTCTAATGAAACGTGTGGAAATACTGTCAATACAAAGACTGTTGTGATAGTGAGCAGTTCCGAGACCCAGGGACTCTCTCACTCACTTAATAGTCTTAATGTACAGAGTCCTTACTGCATTAAAATACAAGCAAGTACTAGCTCTGGTCCTGGGCCTTTTTCTCCTAGTGTATTACTACCAAGTGAGCTTAAAATAATCAAAACTTTATTATTATTTATTTTAATATTTTGTAGCATATGCTAGTACTAAAATCTGTGTACTGTTGAGTGGTGTCTACAACTGCAGCAAATGGATCGTAAGTTAAAAGAGTCTTATTATAATATATAGCTACTTATTATAAGGAAAATATTCATAATAATTGATGAATATTCTGTTTTAAAATTATAAGAATTATTTTGAGTTTTTTCTATTATTTTAGTTAGAGGATCTCAATGAGAAGATCAGTAATGCAAGCGTGGCTGTAGTTAACTCTCTCAACCAAGCTTGTTCCTGTTCCATCACTACAAGTCATCTTGTCCAATCATCTCTTACATGCAACTCAAGAAGAATTGACGGCAGTGCATTATTCTGTACTACTGTCATTGGAACTAGTAAAACCAGCAGTCAAAGATTGAGGGACCTTTTAATAGAAAGACTACCGAGAAATTCTCTTTTATTATCTGGACTGAATCTCAATGTTAGTAATGTATGTGAAACTGAGGACTGTCCACCATTGGGTACTACGGGACAGAATGGGGAGAATGATGAGGACTTCTTTAAAGTATTCTCAGTCATTCTATCTATAGTGCTTGGGCTGTTTCTTCTGCTGGAGATCTTCACTTGTGTACTCCTCGCCAACTATTGTAATAAGTATCACAGCAAGAAGTCAAATCAGTGAGTTATGCTAATTGAAAAATTCACAAAAAATCCAATTTTAATCGGAATTAACTCGAAGTTTAAAAATAACACAAAAACATATAAATGCATCAGAAAAAATTATAAAAAATTAGAATTCTCTACTTTTTATTTTTGGCAAAATTTGGCCAATGACCCTTTGGCCCAATTTTGGAGCAACTTTAAGAATTCATAAAAAAATTAAATTTAATCAGAATCAGCTCAAACTTTTTACACAACAAAAGAACATGTATATGCATCAGGAAATGTAATAAAAATTAAAAATTTTCTCCTTTTCATTTTTAGCAAAATTTGGCCCGAGACCATGTACTATAGTACAGGGACTTTTACCCAATTTTAGAGCAACTTTAAAAATTTGTAAAAAAAATCCAATTTTGATCGGAATGTGCTCAAACTTTTTACACAACAAAAGAACATGTATATGCATCAGGAAATGTAATAAAAATGGAGAATTCTCTCCTTTTCATTTTTGGCAAAATTTGGCTTGAGACCATGTACTATAGTACAGGGACTTTTACCCGATTTTAGAGCAACTTAAAAAATTTGTAAAAAATCCAATTTTGATTGGAATGTGCTCAAACTTTCTACACAACAAAAGAACATGTATATGCATCAGGAAATGTAATAAAAATGAAGAATTCTCTCCTTTTCATTTTTGATGAAATTTGACCCGAGACTATGTACTATAGTACAGGGACTTTTACTTAATTCTGAAGCAATTTTAAAGAACCCAAATCCTGCAACATAAATAATCAGAATATTACTAATAGTCTTTTCTTCCATTATTAGGCCTCAGCCACCATTATACCTTTGCTCTTCCTCAACAGCGAGTGAAGTTACCAGTAGCTCCGACGAGAAGATGTCAATATCTACAATTGGTAAATACTCCAGCAACTTCAGTAGCGGCACTACAGTATAAAGGACCACTTCAAATACACACATATATACAGCAATGACTGTCATTATTATATTATATCTCTTCATCTATATCTCTTCATTGTAATAAATATTGTATTTTTAAAGATTTTATTTAGTCAACATTGATTTTTATAATAATTATAAATAAATAATATTTTTATCTCTCAAAAATTGATATTTTTATTATAATAAAAATTTACAATAATTGCCATCATCATTTTTATCGAGAGACGTCTCTACAATACAATGAAGCCATTCTAAAACGAATAGCGAAAGATAAATAAATAAAAGTAGATAAACACAGAGGATAGAGCAAATATTTCCTTCTGCTAAACAATCGCTGGAACATAATAATAATTATTAAACACTAAAAAGATCAGTCCTGCTGGATTAGAGACAATTACTTTAAGATGTACTGAGGATCTGCTTGAGCGACGAAACAAAATGATCAACGTTTTCCTTGTCAATGCAAATCGGAGGCTTTATCTTTAAAACGTTACCATCCATTCCATCGGTTAGTATAAAGATCATGAACTCATTTGACATCCTACAATAAATAAATAAATACATCTAGACAGATAAATAAATAAATAAATAAACAAAATAAATAAATAAAATAATAATAACAACATCACACCTTCTCTTTACCTTTTGGCTACAATACTAGCCAGTTCCTTGTCTGGCTCCCCGTCCTTCACCAGTTCCACTCCAACCATTAATCCAGAGCCTCTAACGTCCCCAATCTGTTTAAAGTCTTTCTGTGCCTCTCGTAACTCCTTCATCAGGTACCCACCGACTGTCTCCGCTCTCTCTTGAAGTTTCTCTTCGTCTATGACATCCAGGACTGCCGATGCTATTGCCATTGAAACCGGGTTACCTCCAAACTATAAGGCAAAATGTACCATTTGAAAATGCACTAAAATTGTCTTAGCAAAATTACAATGCACATGTACTTACAGTGTTGAAGTATTCTACTCCAGTCGCAGCATAGCGGTCAGCAATTTCCTTTGTTGTAATGACAGCTGCTACCGGATGACCGTTACCCATTGGTTTACCAATGGTAACAATATCTGGAATAACACCTGGAAAGGAGACACATGTAATTGTACAATCCTTTTAATAAACCACACCTACCGTGTTGCTCAAAGGCCCAGAAATGTGTCCCAACTCTACCAAAACCAGATTGGATCTCGTCAGCAATACACAAGCCACCAGCTGCTCTTACTGACCTAAAATAAATTCAAAAAATAAATACCAAATACAAGCAATAAAAAATAAAAAGAGCTCTATATACATGTACATGTATCTTAAACTTACTCATACACATTCTTTAAGTATCCTTCAGGAGATACAACAATACCTCCACAGCAAAGGATAGGCTCTGATATGAAGGTAGCAACCTACAAATAAATGAACATAATAGACGTATTAACAAACAATACATGTACATGTAAATACATGTATATTGTACATACTACCAGCTGTTGAGTATTATTTTTAAATAAAATGTTATGTAGTAAATTTGTACTCCATGTATACACAATTATAACATCAAAGCATAGTAAAACAATGTACTAAATGTATAAATACCTTCTTTCCTTCATTGTGACATGTTTCAATAACTTCCTTTACTTCTTTGGCATAAAGAGGACCAGCTGTATGAGGATCACGATACTGACCTCTGAAAGTATCAGGGAGTGAAACCTAAGAAATATAATAATGAAAGAGAAACCACAATTAAAATAATCATTATAGCAACAATAACAATGAAAGTATCAATATAGCAGCTGCTTTAATTAAATTTAAAAACCAGCAGCAACCTCAACTGGTTCAATACATGCATTGATAGAAAATAGGAAAAAGCTTTACTCTTGAGTTAAAAGTTCTGACAATAATGAAGGTCAGAGGAAGCAAGCAACATTAGGATTCTACAGTAAACTGACCAGGTGGACATTTTCTGGCCTTTTCTGGCCGTCAACAATAGCCAGAGGATGATAACTGATGGCCCTCAGTGACTTGAGATGGCCATGATAACCTCTGTCACAAATAAAACACACAAAAAATAATAAAAAAGAAGAGAGAGAAAGAGAGGGGGAAAGAAAGAGAGGGAGAGTAGGAGGAAATAGACAAAACAGGATGAAATTAGAGTGCACTTCTATATCATATCATAAATGCATTAGGAGGAACAAGTCTTCACATGGTATCTTCATGCTCTCGATATTTCTGCATTAGCAGCAACTGGCCACATGCTCCACTCATGCTCTGCACATGTCCATCGACTGTAAACGAACAATCTGTGAAGCATTTCAATTACTGGTTTACTGATGGCGGCCATAATCATATCAAAAACATTGGTGGACGTAACTGGCAAAATGCCAATAAATAGTGGCAATGGAGCATGGCTATATGACTATACGTGTACAAAGAATTATACAAGCGAGCTCTTTTCAGGTTAATAGTAGACACTCTAATTTCATTCTGATTTTGATTTGATCACACATAAATACATGTAACTTACCCCTTGACAGCGATGATCTCCGAGTGGCCAGTGACGTGTTCAGCCATTTGTAAAGCAAGATCATTAGCTTCAGAACTACATGTACATGTGTATATAAAAAGAAAGAATAAATACGTGTTTAAAAGATCATAAATAAAGAAAATAATACAAATAAATGAAAATACTCACAACAAAATAAATGTAAACAATCATAAACAATATACATGTAAACAATAAACATAAACAATGTATTTACCCAGAATTAGTGAAGATGCAGCAGTTTAATTTACCAGGCATCTTGCTCGAGAGACGCTTAGCTAACGTGACCATACCATCATGCAGGAACCTTGAATTAGTATTTAGTAACATCATCTGCTTGACACCTGCTTCAACAACTTTTGGATGACAATGACCAACTAGAAAAGAGAGAGAGAGAGGAGTAGCTTTAAATTTAAATCACATCTCTCTCTCTCTCTCTCTCTCTTTTTCCTCTCTCTCTCTTCCTCTCTTCTCTTACCATGGTGTACATTATTTCTCATGTCCAAGTATCTTGCTCCAGTATCAGTGAACATATACTGACCAGAAGCACACACTATCCTCTCAGATGAATCAGTCTTGTATATATCATCACTGCATAATGAGAAGGAGGAAGAGAAAGGTATGCTAAAATTACAAGTAGATATTTTCTTTTGCTCCAATAAAACAATATTGATACATTACTGGGTCTTTAATAAACAGATTAACGCAGTGAGTTTTGTATGCTCTTTCTCCAGAGACTACCTGGTAGTAACCCATACTTTACTAATCAGTGCTAATCTACTGCATCCAAAATAGTCACGTAGCCAGCAGACCCACCTACTCTCCATAGACATGGAGCTGAGAGGTTGCTTCATCTTTCACACCAAAAAATCATGTCCATTTATTAGCCTATCCTCCTTTACTACATACATGTACAAGGATAGAGTCTCCCCCTCTCTCTTTTGTTAGGAAGACATGAAAGACAAACAACTTGATAGGACACACACCCCTGGCTGTCCCTCATTGTATCAACAAACAACTGAAACAAGCTACATGCATGGACTAATAAGAAGCAGCGCTCATTTTGTGATGAAATCATCAAGAGACAGAACAAAGTGACATTGTTTCTTACCACATCACCTCCTTCCTCGCCTTCAGAGACTCTTCTTTTAAAGTTTTTGGTTTCTTTGGCTCCGACGGAAGCAAATCTTCATCATTGATGGCAGGAGGTTCGTGAAGGAGTCTGTGCCCGCGAAAACTAGAGACTTTGACGGCCATTACTGTAAAGATCTCCTTGCCGTTCAAATAAATAAATAGAATAGCAAGTCCTCCCTTTCCTCCCTTTCGGTTTTGGAGAGTGGAGGCGTTATTTAATATTCATAGGTTTAATTTAATTAATAAAATTAAATAAAATGTAATGAATAATTAATGAGGGAGTCTAAGAAGTATGGTTTTCTTTTGAGTCTTTCCCGTCCTTAAAAAGAAGAAAGAAATAAAACACACACACAATGCACAAAATCCCCCCAACATTCCCTGTTTGCATGCATCAGATGGGCATGTGCCATGACATACAAATACTAACCTTTTCAGCTTCCTCCAGCTGCTGTACTCCTAACAGTAAAACAAGATAAAAGTACATGTATATGACACATTTAAAACGAATGAAGAAGCAGCTGTATTTAGACATAATGTCTATTAATGTGTGTACCTTCTGGCTGGTGTGTGTCCATTGTTCTCTGTGTGATTGTAGTGTCTTCATCTTCCATTATATTCTGAGGAAGATTAGCTGAAAATAAAAAACAGACAATAATAATAATACCACCACTACATGTATGTAAATAAAAAATGGAGATACAAGAAGAAATATATCACGTAGAAGAAGACATATATATGCCATGATTTCATAAACCATATGATTAGATAGAGGGTTACAAAAGGGAGGCCACTATAGCTACATAGCAGCTGGCTATATTTTAATTGAAACAGGTCACTGCTACCTGTTTTATACTATGGAATGCATTTTTGGTATAACCACCAGTTATTCAAACTGATATTATTATTATACTGGTATTACTAGCTATAAACCAGTTATTTGAACCAGTTATTGTAGATGTATTTTGATAATACTGTATCAAGTTACAATGGTCACAATAAACTGTGTCATAACAATCATCATCAAATACCTATTTAGAATTGCATAGTGTTCATAGCAATAAGAATGACAATAATGGAATTTTTAAATCCAATTAAGCAGCTGTAAGGCTTAAGCAGACATACATGTAGGATCAGTAATTATAACTGCAGTACATGTACATGTACATGTATTTCAAAAAGTCTTAAATATTTTTGTTGAAAAAGTGCACCTTATCCCCTTTACCACCACCACACCCAGACATATGTACGTTTACATACTAATACATGTACTTCAGGGTTTCTAACAAGTTCTTACTCCTTACCGGTTAGTGTCATTTCACCAGACGATGAGAGGATGTCAACGGAAGGAGGAGGGAGAGGAGGAGGAGGTTGAGTGACAGTAACTGTGAGATCCATTGGCTTGAGAGAGAGGGAGAGGAGAAAGGAGTAACAATGACAGCTTGCAGGTTAAATATATATATGTATACTTCATTTTCTTTGTTAATCTCGTCTTCTTCTTTCATTTCTTCTCTAACTAACGCAAATAATAATAACAAAAATGCACGTGTAATTAATCAAAATTACCAGGAACCCATTTATATATTTTGATTGAATTTGACAGTCCTAGATCAACCCATTTCTTCTCCCTATTAAAGGTAGGCGTGGTCACTGACATTAATAAACCTAGCTACTTACCATTTTCTAACTTTGTCTATGGTTTGAATGACTCTTTTAATGTCGTCTCTCGCTCTGGATCTCGTCTCTAGACGAAAACTGTTCCTACTGGCGCTCATTGTACTCATCTTTCAAAGCCACTTGTGAGCCACCATTTTATTTCAGACCACGCCCATAAATAATTAATTACAATACTGTTATAAATATTTATTGAAATACTTGTCTTCACTGTTTTTGGAGTTAAAAAATAATAAATAAAATAATAATAATAAATAGTATAGCTATAAATTCAATGCTGATAATGCATCGAGGAATTTCGGTCGTTCATCGACTTGTATCTTCATGACTAAGAAAACAAAAATTTATTGGGTAACCAGGTAAAATTTCATACATGCACACTATGAATTTGAATAATAAAGTCTTACCTGATTTATCAAAATGATGAAACTCTGTACTAACTTGGACCACTTTTGAAGCTGATGGGAAGTCAGTGTGAAATTCACTGAGAGAGAGAGAGAGAGAGAGAGAGAGAGAGAGAGAGAGAGAGAGAGAGAGAGAGAGAGAGAGAGAGAGAGAGAGAGAGAGAGAGAGAGAGAGAGAGAGAGAGAGAGAGAGAGAGAGAGAGAGAGAGAGAGAGAGAGAG
>NW_003546264.1:382066-404259 GCF_000090795.2 Amphimedon queenslandica | reverse complement strand
TAAAAGGTAAGTCCTTGGCTTTCCTGTTCTGAAAACAAGTAAAACAAGTCAACAAAGACATAACAACCATGAAACATACCCACATCCAAGTACATCACACAATACCAATTCACATGCAATACATCCACTATACACAACCATATGTAACACACTCTCCATATAATCCAAATATGGACTAAGCCACATTACATATAACACAATTACTACATTAGATAACATACTACATGTAGATACACTTACTGTTGTATTCCAGGTTTCCCTCAGATAATATGCAAGCCTTTTAAGAGTGATGGGTGACACAAACCAGGAACAGTTAGGAGTGTTCTGTGAGTAGCAGAAACCACACAATACATGTACATACACCAGTAATAGATAGTATATAACACAACAGTATTAGAGTACAGTGTTGCTATTATGTCTACCATTACAACGGGTTATGAGACCATTTGAATGTATTCTATTTTGGTATTGTCTCTCATAAAATTTGACTATTACTATAGCCATTTATTATCAAAAGCAAACAAAAATAAATATATACATGTATTTTAATAATAATAATAATAATAATAATAATTACTTCTTCCACGTAGAAGTACATGAAAGATCCAGCACAGCCCACTCTGTGTTTCTCAGTGAAGGAGCGAGCTTGTTGTATTATAGCCTTTTGCTATAGGAACAGAAAGAAGAGAAAGGGAGGGAGGGGGAGAGAAGTAAAGATGTTTCCGTCTCCTTTAGATGCAGTTACTTGCTGTTTTGCTAGTTCTATTCCTTCAAAAATCTTCTTTACATTACCTCTTTAAGAATTAAAAATAATAATTATTATTATTAATTAATAATAATTATTATTATTAATAATAATAATAATTACTAATTAATAATAAATCTCACTTGCTAAGTACATCTATTGCAGACAGAAAACTTGGCTCCACCTACCAATACGACAATACTACATGTACATGTACATGTATTGGCTACTAACGTTGTTTTCTAAAAAGGCGGAAACACAGTAGACCATGTCAGCTGCTGAGAAGTGATGCTTGTAGCCAATGTGAGAGACAAATGAACTGTATGTGATATTATCCATCCTATGATTGGAAAATTAAACCCACCAATAATTAATTAATCATTACTGTTCATATTCATACTATAATACATTTGTACTCAAAAATCACCAAATTAAATAATAACAAAAATGCATCTTCATAACAAAATTATTAAAGGACAGTAGCTCCAAATTAAAGTGCTATAGTTTACCCGAATTTTAAAGCAGAGGACGTAATCCAGTCTTTAACATTCTCTTGTATTGAAGCGTCCATTGCTGAGTAAGGTTGCTTCGACTGAGAGAGAGGGAGTCTAAAAGAAGAGATACTACCATCAATTCACTGCATCATTATCATTATCATCATCATCATCATCATTATTATTATTATTATTATTATTAGCCACACCTACCCCATGTCGGCAAGAAATTCCAAGAACTTCTTGTGTCCTCTCATAGACCAAGTCTTAAACCTTCAGAGAGAGAGAAAGATAAAGACTATCAATATAATACTGTCTGCCATTTACCAGCATGAGATGTACTGGGAATGGGACAGGCTGTCATATAATGACCAATGTCTGTATAGTACAGCTGGTAATCTTTTTAAAAAGAGAGAAAGAAAACGAAAGACAAAATTATACATAAATATTTCATTAATTTGATTTTTTTACTCGTTTTCTAAAGTGAGTCTTAATCTATTTATAGAACTGGCTGTGTCTTGATCACTAAAGATTAATAGTTAATTAACTTATTAATTAATTAACTGATTACTTCCTGTTTAATCTGAGTACATCAGGTCTGAGGGTGTGTACCTTCTCAGTATAACTATCACTAGAGGAGGAGGAGGAGGAGGTTTAAATAGAAACAAAGATGGTTGACAATAATACACAAGCACCTGCTAATCTTCTCATATAAATATTGTTCTGTAAGACCAATGATAGACCACCTAGAGAGAGAGAGGGGGGGAAAGGAAGAGAGAAGATATACATGTATAACATGGTACATTTGTGTAATTGTTACCATAAAACTTCATTTGAATCTCGAGACATTTTGAGTGCCAGCTGGTACATTAGGATGGAAGCCTGGGGGAGAAATAAAATGAATCTAAAAATAAAACCACGCCCAGTTTTTATTAGATGTTTTATGAAAAAGGTTTGAGCTGACTCCAATCAAAATTGTTTTTTTTTTATTTTTGAAGTTGCTCCAAAATCGGGTAAAAGTCCCTGTACTATAGTACATGGTCTCGGGCCAAATTTTGCCAAAAATTAAAAGTTGAAAATTCTTCACTTTTATAACTTTATCTGATGCATATACATGTTCTTATGTTGTGTAGAAAGTTTGAGCTGATTATAATCAAAATTGGATTTTTTACAAATTTTTAAAGTTGCTCCAAAATCGGGTAAAAGTCCCTGTACTATAGTACATGGTCTCGGGCCAAATTTTGCCAAAAATGGAAAGTAAAGAATTCTCCATTTTTATTACATTTTTTGATACATATACATGTTCTTATGTTGTGCAGAAAGTTTGAGCTGATTCTGATCAAAATTGAATTTTTTACGAATTTTTAAAATTGCTCCAAAATCATGCCAAAGTCCCCGTACTATAGTACATGGTCTCAGGCCAAATTTATTCATCAAAAATCGACCAATTCACTTACAGCTGTTCCGTGATAACTAAGTCCATTGTACTCCAGTAACACCTGTTGTCTGTTCAAATTCAAATTACAAATTATTCACAAATCTTGTATACTCATATAAACCTGTTCTTTTTCCACACGACCTTCTTCCGTCTCTTTTGAAACGACTCCTGCAATGAAATCAAGGATCATTAACATTAGTTAATTAACTATTATTGATAGTTAACTAACTGCTAATCTTCTCCTCTTAGTATCTGGTCCTTCATCTTCCTCCTCCTCCTCCTCTCCTTCATAATAAAATTCTTCATTTGAAGGACCTTCTCCTTCATCATCTGAATCCTTAGAAAGACAACAGCAGCTATAATAACTGAGACCTTCCCTCCCTCTCTCTCTCTCTCCCCCTCCCTCCCTCTCTCTTACCATGTCAGAGGCATATATCTCATCATATTCTGGAAACTTTAAATGCTCGGACTCATCAATGACAACATTGACCTAAGAATATACCAATAATATACTGATAGATTACTAATAGATTACTGACCTGCTCCGGACTATATATATTATCAATCTCCAAAGGTCGATAACTAATTATTATAATAATTTATTTATAACAATTACATGTACATTGATGAGCACCTGTCAATAATAAAAAACTGGTTCCTTTCATCCGACTCAATCAATTCATGTATATTGACCCCACCTCCACAATTAATTAATACAACCTTGCTCGACTAAAATAAATTTTATATTTTTAAATTATAAATTCAAGAATAGATGGTCTCACTTGTCCTGAGTGATCAATGAGTGCTTTCTGAAGGTCCCTAATGTCAGATACTGGTATGAGAGTGTACGCAATGTTGTCAGATTTAAAAAGATACTGGAGTATTTTACAGGCGCAGACCGAGTCCACGTCCCAGGCCGCCAGTACCAGCACGTGCTGTAATAAAATGCATCAATAATGCTTGTATAAGGGTCTCTTTGTCTTGCCTGGTGCCTTAGTTTCTCGTAAAATTCGCTCACAATCTCTTGATCAAGGATCTTCATTCTCCCTCGATTTGCCGCCTTTAAAAATAAGACCACGCCTACACAGCCACACCCGTTAAGATTAGAAGGTGTGGCTGGTTCCTGGTTGAACTCCAGTACATAAACCACTGGAGAATGCTCCCTTGCAGCTTTAACCTTTCTTGCCTCCAGCTTAAAGCAAGAGGAAAGAATTGCAAAAATGCTGAAAGCTTTTTGTAAGTGTAGATTTATGCATAAAACTATTACTTTTTTGATATTTTTAATTATTTAATATATTCTAGATTTCTTATTTCTGGTTTTAATAACACAGCAAGCTGTGAATGCTATTGATTTTGATGGTAAGCAGCTACACTAGCATCACTAATCACTAGTTATCATAGGGAGAGTGATTTCTTGTAAAACTGCAAGAAGATTCAACAGACATATTAGCTGCTTGCCTGATGGTAGCTATAACATTACACAGTGCAGGAATAACTACTGCTCTTGTGTGAATGGCACCACTCGTGTACCAATCTCTGGCTCTCTTTCTTTCCGGGTCGGCTCCAAGCCAAGCAATTACTGCAAAAAATGTAAATAAATAATTTTTGATGAAACTGCTAAAATAACAATCACAGATCCTGTTCATCAGAAAGAAAGTTAATATCCTTTATTAATGTTTTTTTAGTGATAGCATGTGGCCCATGGAATTGCAAGTTGTTTTGTCTGAGAGGGTACACTACTGATGATCAAGGCTGCAGACAGTGCTCCTGCAAACAAGGTATATATATAGATCAAATTAACTCGTGTTATAACAAATTGCTGTCTAAATTAATCTTATCTTAATTATATAATTCCTTCCATTGTTGGCTTTAATGTCATTACCCTACATAAAACAATCATTCACATGATCTTCACATGCACAGTCAGGTGTGACTATACCAGTATTAAAACTGCCATCAAGAGATGCGGAGTTGGTTGTGTTACCTATAATGGTATTTGCATCTCGTGCATACAAGGATGTAATTCAACAAGTAAGGAAATACCATTATTGATGCATGTAAACTATCAATTCAATTTAGACATTACTATACCAACGAGTTGTGGGAGTGATGAAGAATATGTGAGGTATGGATTTGGTAGGGGAGCCTGCAGGCCAAGTAAGACAATAGCTAGTATTATGTTTCATTTATAAATGTGTCACTTTCTTTTATGTAATAGAACTGAGGAGGAATGATACTTGTGTGAGAGATGATGACAATGATGATGATGATGATTATGATGATGATCATGAACAAGATGATGATCGTGATGATGATCATGATAATGATCATGATGGTAGTAATCAAGACGGTGATGAAGACGATTATGTTTCCGATGACATACCTCCTGTTGAGTTAGAGCTGGCAAGCTCAACCGAAGAAGACATGATGGAAAAGGATGAAGATGACAAAATCAGTCGCATATTCACTGGATCATCATCACGCAGGGCATCAAGAAAGATTAACAGATACATCAATCGGTGCCGTAATGGATACTATTGTAGGAAAATAAGGGATGGTAGTAGAGGAAGATGCTATCAACAGAATACAAATGGTATAGATAAGAAAGAACTTTCATGCTTATTAAACACAATTTTATAGGCATTTGCTACAAGAATAGCAATACACCAGAGGAATGTGACAGTAATGGATACTACAAACCACGCTACTGTAGAGTAGTGACTGTTAATAACAGGAGAAGGATTATATGTGTGTGTGTCATTCCTAGCAATGGAACTAGACTGAATGATACTCGCACCACTTTTGAAGACACTGGGAATGAGGAGGAGAATGAAAATAGGAAACCAAGATGCAGGGAAAGAGGTAAATACAATAACTACTTTGTATGTGTGGTACTCTTTTCGCAGTGTATGGTACTTGTAGAGTTACAAGAGGTGGAAGAAGGTTTTTGGTAAAACATGGAGAGCATGACACGAATCCTTGCATGTGCAGAACATGTGTCTGCTACTTTGGTACACTGTACTGCAGGACAAGAAGAAACTGCAGAAGATGTGACTTAACTAAGACATGCACACTGCCTAATAATACTGTCATAAGGCATGGACAATCAGCTAGGGTAGACTGTAACAGGTGAGTATAAGAAAATATTGGAAGCTAGGTTATTAATATTCTATTTCAATAGGTGTTCATGTAGATATGGTAATCTTTATTGCACTGATAGAGATTGCAATACAACAGTTACTACTGAAACCAATTGCACTAGATGTAGATCAGAAGGGGTCAGTAGAGTCTGTGGTCCAAATGGAAAGACATACATCAACAGCTGCACTGCCATATATTGTGCTGGGATAGCTTCTGTTGATCTCATTGATGGACCGTGTCCAAGGACAGTAAGTTGATTTTACCTTACAAAGACATCCTTAACACACAAATCACTTCCTTTTATGTCTATCAGAATCCTTGCATCAGATTTCCATGTGATTCTGGTCAGGTTTGTTTAAAAAGAGGAGGAGTGTCTTGTCTGAGCCGTGACACTGGCTGTAGACCAGACACACTAAGGCACTGCAGTAAGAAAATAAATAAATAAAAAAATAAATAGTTGAGATTTTCTCCTTTTTTAGTTAGTGTGGAAGATTTATCCTGTACTAATGAAACAGCAACAAGGACAAGTACTGATGATGATGATGATGATGACTCAGATACTGATGGAGATGGTATTGGTAATGGTGATGTTGATCCTGATGATACTTCAATATGTGGGACTGATGGAAACACATATGCATCAATATGTCACATGCTACAGAGCACTGTTAATGTGACCATACTTTATGCTGGACACTGTAATGCTTCAAGATGTAAAGGAGGACAAGTAAGTAATTGTTTTATTGACATCACTCCATTTATAGATATTGATATTTAATAAAGAGCAGTCTATTGTATGCAAACATGCATAATGCAACTTATTAAATTATGTAGGTTTGTGGTACTGATGGAGTGACGTATGAGAATATTTGTGAATTGCGTACCCAATCAAATAATGCAAGGTTTGATTATAGAGGGGCCTGTGTTGATGACAGTGATGAAACAGCTGGTCAAATGTGTCAGCGTGTCATTTCAAGTGGACGCTGTCGTTTTAATACCAGTAACTGTCCTTGCCTAGTCCGTCCTACAGTTGGATGCTGTCCGTTGTGTGGTAAGAGACTAGTGATCATGTGATAGTCATGTGATCCATTAATAGGTGGAGCTATACTAGCACTACTGGATAGAGAAGGTATCAGTAATGCAAGTTTATTAGACCCAGACCTTGAGACACTGGATGGCTATGTCAGACAAATTGTGTCGGATGAATTGTTTCTAAATGTAACAGCTGGACGGTTAGTATCAGAATATATTTTAAATTAATATTTTCATGTTGTGTGTTTTTTCTGTAGTTGCTCAGTAGAATCAAGTTTAACTACTGCTGGTAACATTGAGCTTGCAATAAGTTCATTGAGCAATAGATCTAATGATAGATGCTATTGCCATCATGTTGCAACTAATATAACCATAGCCATCAATCGCTCAGTTGAAGAGCAATCCAGGAAACGTAGACAGGCCACTACAAACACAGATACTTCTCTCTCGCCATCTTACCAGTATATCCTGGGGGCCAGTGAAGCTCAACTTGAAACTAGTACTGGAGGTCCTGGTACTGAAAGTACTGGTACTACAGCAACTCCAACTTCAAGTGGTGTCACTGCTACATTTGCTTTCATGACAGTTCTTCTGTTAACAGTCCTGGCCATTGTTATATAGTGGGCTGCATGGTTGCGCGGAAAACTTTGATTATTTTTATTTGCTTTGATTATTCAGTTTTATTTGCTTTGATTACTCATTTTTATTTGCTTTAATGAGTAGTGTGTTCAATCATAGATATTAGAGACTACGTATACGGGATTGGAAACATGGCGGAAGACAAGGACTGTATCGGCCCGATTATACACAATGTAATGGATCACGTGATTCCGTTGCCTATCCCGGTTACGTAGTCTCTAATATCTATGGTTGTTCTGTAGTTCCTTTTTATTAACATTTCTTACCTAATTAAGAGTTATTAAGTTGTCATTAATATCTATGGTTTCTTGCATTGAAAATAAAAGATGCGGTTTGGGAGGCTGGATCATTTTTTGGAAGAGAGAAGGAAATCATGCCAAAAGCCGCTTTCGGTTAGTCACAAGCAAGTCTTTTGCTTTTAATATTCTCTCTGTTTTAGCTTTAGCTTTCTTCCTAACTGTTATTGCGCTCCAGCTTGCTGATGCCAATAGATTTGGTAAGCTTCTAAGCTTTTATTATTAGTGATTATTTTTCGGTTACTTTACTACAGGTAATGTGAGAGTCGTCTCTTGTGAGAGGGCGAGGAGATTCTATGAGTACATAAGCTGTGAGGATGATGGAAGTTACAGCAGAATCCAGTGCAGGAATAAATACTGCCATTGTGTAAACACTACAACAGGAGAGAGACTAGAATTGACTGAGTCTTTTAAAAATGGCACACAAAATGCCACTTACTGCATGAAGCGTGAGTAACACAATCAATACCTACATTTAATATCATTTTAGTTGAGGCATGTGGTCCCCAGCAACCCTGCAGGCTGAACTGTAAATATGGCTACGCTACCAATGGAGTTTGCAAACTGTGCTCATGCAAGCAATGTTAGTTTTAATCCACCAAATATTTTAAATAGTTTCTTTATTACGTCCAGTGAACTGCAACTACACACGTATTTCTGATGCTATCAGAGGCTGTGGAAGCATTCGCTGCATCACAATAGATAATTTTTGCTTAAAATGTAGAACAAACTGTGACCGTAAGAGATGTCCATTTTTATAGTTATACATATGCATATTCAATAGAAACAACAGGCCCAAATGCTCCAACAAGATGTGGTAGTGATGAAGAATATGTTAGACGTGGCTATGGTTGGGGAACATGCAGGCCAAGTCAGTCTTTATTATAATAGATAACTGTCAAGTATATTATAATGCATGTAAACTTGTAAATATAAACAAATAAAGTGTAAGCATTGCATGATCTTTGCTAAAAATAGCCATTCTATTTTTAGCTGTTAGTATACACGTATACATTTGTATCAATTCATTGACTTATTGTGATCCTCTTTTCATCGTTAACAAGAATTAAGCGGTAATGACACTTGTGTCAGAGAAGAAGAGGATGATGATGATGATGATGATGTTTATGATGATGATGATGATGATGATGATGATGATGATGATGATGATGATGATGACGATGACGATGATGATGATGATGACTTTGTTTCTGATGACATACCTGTTGCACAATTAGAGCTGGCAAGCTCAATGGAAGAAGACATGATGGAAAAGGATGAAGACGACAGAGTCAGTCGTATAGTCACTGGATCATCATCACGCAGGGCATCAAGGAAGATTAACAGATACATCAACCAGTGCAGTGATGGATATTATTGTAGGAAAGTACGTGATGATAGTAGAGGAAGATGTGAACAGCAAAATACAGATGGTTAGTAGAATATGGCCCTCAGAATTAACATAACATTAAAATATTTATTCATAGGTGTTTGCTACAGGAATAGTAACAATGCATCAGGGGAATGTGACAGTAATGGATACTACAAACCACGCTACTGTAGAGTAGTGACTGTTAATAACAGGAGGAGGATTATATGTGTGTGTGTCATTCCTAGCAATGGAACTAGACTGGCTGATACTCGCACCACTTTTGAAGACACTGGGAATGAGGAGGAGAATGAAAATAGGAAACCAAAATGTAGTGAAAGAGGTATAAAGATTATACTTTGTATTATGTAGCATTGAATGTACTCTTTTCGCAGTGTATGGTACTTGTAGAGTTACAAGAGGTGGCAGAAGGTTTTCGATGAAACATGGAGAGCGTGACACGAATCCTTGCATGTGCAGAACATGTGTCTGCTACTTTGGTACACTGTACTGCAGGACAAGAAGAAACTGCAGAAGATGTGACTCAACTAAGACATGCACACTGCCTAATGATACTGTCATAAGGCATGGACAATCAGCTAGGGTAGACTGTAACAGGTGAGTATAAGAAAATATTGGAAGCTAGGTTATTAATATTCTATTTCAATAGGTGTTCATGTAGATATGGTAATCTTTATTGCACTGATAGAGATTGCAATACAACAGCTACTACTGACACCAATTGCACTAGATGTAGATCAGAAGGAGTCAGTAGAGTCTGTGGTCCAAATGGAAAGACATACATCAACAGCTGCACTGCCATATATTGTGCTGGGATAGCTTCTGTTGATCTCATTGATGGACCGTGTCCAAGGACAGTAAGTTGATTTTATCTTGCAAAGACATCCTTAACAAACAAATCAATTCCTTTTATGTCTAATAGAATCCTTGCATCAGATTTCCATGTGATCCTGGTCAGGTCTGTTTAAAAAGAGGAGGAGTGTCCTGTCTGGCTCGTAATACAGGCTGTAGACCAGACACACTAAGGCACTGCAGTAAGAAAATGAATCAATAAATGGAAAGTTTGCGATCTTTTTTTGTAGTTAATGTGACAGATTTATCTTGTACTAATGAAACAGCAGTTAGTGATGATGATGATGATGATGATGATGATGATGACTCAGATACTGATGGAGATGGTATTGGTAATGGTGATGTTGATCCTGATGATACTTCAATATGTGGGACTGATGGAAACACATATGCATCAATATGTCACATGGTACAGAGCACTGTTAATGTTACAATACTTCATGCTGGACACTGTAATGCTTTAAGATGTAAAGGAGGACGAGTAAGTAATTGTTTTATTGACATCACTCCAATTATGGATATTGATATTCAATAAAGAACAATCTATTGTTTGCAAACATACGTGATGTAACTTTATTAAATTATGTAGGTTTGTGGTACTGATGGAGTGACGTATGAGAATATTTGTGAATTGCGTACCCAATCAAATAATGCAAGGTTTGATTATAGAGGAGCCTGTGTTGATGATAGTGATGAAACACCTGATGGAGTATGTGAACGTGTCATTTCAAGTGGACGCTGTCGTTTTAATACCAGTAACTGTCCTTGTCTGGTCCGTCCTACAGTTGGATGCTGTCCTGTGTGTGGTAAGGGACTAGTGATCATGTGATAGTCATGTGATCTGTTAATAGGTGGAGCTATACTAGCACTACTGGATATAGAAGGTATCAGTAATGCAAGCTCTTTAGACCCAGACCTTGAGACACTGGATGGCTATGTCAGACAAATTGTGTCGGATGAATTGTTTTTAAATGTAACAGCTGGACGGTTAGTGTCAGAGTATATTTTAAATTGATACTTTCATGTCGTGTGTTTTTTCTGTAGTTGCTCAGTAGAATCAAGTTTAACTACTGCTGGTAACATTGAGCTTGCAATAAGTTCAATGAGCAATAGATCTAATGATAGATGCTATTGCCATCGTGTTGCAACTAATATAACCATAGCCATTAATCGCTCAGTTGAAGAACAATCCAGGAAACGCAGACAGGCCACTACAAACACAGATACTTCTCTCTCTCCATCTTATCAGTATATACTGGGGGCCAGTGAAGCTCAGCTTGAAACTAGTACTGGAGGTCCTGGTACTGAAGGTACTGGTACTACAGCAACTCCAACTTCAAGTGGTGTCACTGCTACATTTGCTTTCATGACAGTTCTACTGTTAACAGTGCTGGCCATTGTTATATAGTGGGCTGGTGGCATGAAAAACTTTGATCATTTTTATTTGCTTCATAAATGTATTTTGTTTGTAGTTTCCTTTTTGTCGTTTTTTGCTAATAATAAAAATTAAAATAATTTTAGCAAAATAATAAAAAATAAAATAATTGTAGTGGGTGGGGCTGAAGCTTGCACACGTACACATACACCCACGCAGAGTACAGGAATAAAAATAGCTGCAGTTTGCAGGACACTCATTTTGGAAGAGAGAGAGAAAATCATGTTGAAAACTTTTGGTTAGTCTTAAGAAAGTTTTTTGCTGTTAATGATTGTCTTCATTTTAGCTTTAGTTTTCTTGTTGACTGTCCTTGCCCTGCAGAATACTAATGCCTTTGGATTTGGTACTGATAATAAACACTTCATTCATTTGTATATTCTTGATTCTCCTACAGGTAAGAGAGATCTCTCTTGTCAGGCGGCAAGGAGATTCTACAAGTACATAAGCTGTGAAGATGATGGGAGTTACAGTAGGCTCCAGTGCAGGAATAAGTATTGCCATTGTGTAAACACTACAACTGGGAGGAAACTGGAAATGACCAATTCTTTTAGAAATGGCACTCAAAACGCCACCTACTGCATAAATCGTGAGTAACATATTTAATACTTACAATTACTATCATTTTAGTTGAGGCATGTGGTCCCCAGCAACCCTGCAGGCTGAATTGTAAATATGGCTACGCTACCAATGGAGTATGCAAACTGTGCTCATGCAAGCAATGTTAGTTTTAATCCACCAAATATTTTAAATAGTTTCTTTATTATGTTCAGTGAACTGCAACTACACACGTATTTCTGATGCCATTAGAGGCTGTGGAAGTCGTCACTGTATCACCAAAGATAAATTCTGCTTGAAATGTAAACCAAACTGCAACGCAAGCAGTAAGAGATAATAATTATGTCCATTGTACTCGTAATACTCAATCATGATAGACACAACAGGAGGAGGTAACCCAAACACTCCAAGAAGATGTGGTAGTGATGAAGAATATGTCACTCGTGGCTATGGTTGGGGAACATGCAGGCCAAGTATGTCATTACTCATTTGATCATAAAATATATAAACTTTCATAACCAAATATATTATTAGAAACAAAACATAAGCATCCAGATAAATTAAAGTCACATACACATACACATGTACCAATTCAATGCATTTGCTTTTTTTTCAGAGCTGGGAGCTAATGATACTTGTAAAAGAGAAGAAGAGAGTAATGACAGAGATGATGATGATAACGTTAATGATGATATATCAATTCCTGAGTTCATACTTAAGCTAGCAAGCTCTCAAGAAGAAGAAAACATCGAAAAGGAAGAGAGGAAACATGTTAGTATGTTATTTGCTGGAGCTTTATCTCGTAAGGTCTCAAGAATGATAAACAAGGCAAAGAAAGAGTGTCAAAACGGCTACTACTGCAGGAAGAAAGGAGATGGGAGTGAAGGGAAATGTGAAAAGAAAAATGTAACTGGTAAGTACACGAGAACTGCATTGTGTTACCTTGTCATTTGATAAGTAGTGTCATTAATATTCACTTACATTGTGACAATATAGAAATAGCAATTTTTAATCAACTAATACCACATGTCATGCATATAATGCAAGGATCATAATACCCATTGTTTATCCATTGTCTTATGTTAATAGGAGTATGCTTCAGTCAGAGAGGGAAAAGTTCTAATGAGTGTGACAACAATGGTTATTTCAAGCCTAGATACTGTAAAACCAGGAACATTAGGATGAGCTGCATATGTGTCTTCCCTATCAATGGAACAAGACTGAATAACACCAAAACAACATTCAGTACCACTGGAAACAAGGAAGAGAATGAGAGGAAGAAACCTAAGTGCACTACAAGTGGTAAAAACTAATATTTCCAATAGATCTTGAATTTTATTCCCTTTTTAAGTATATGGGATATGTAGTGTCACTAGAGATGGACGTCGTTTCATTGTGAGCCATGGAAAGCATGACATTGATCCGTGCTCATGTAAAAAGTGCATATGTCTCTTTGGTACAATGTATTGTAAGACTAGGAGTAACTGCACTGGCTGTAGTGCAAAGAATAATTGTACTTTAGATGACGGTACTAGCATTGCTAATGGTAGATCAACCAGAATAGAGTGCAACTGGTAATTGAACAATACCACCTTGTACGTAATGCTCAATCTTGTTCTTTAGGTGTAAGTGTAGGTATGGTGATCCGTTGTGTACTCAAAGGAATTGTGGCAATATGACCGGAAGACAGATGAGCAACTGTACCAAGTGTCGCTATGAGAAAGTTGACAAAGTCTGTGGTCCTAATGGAAAGACGTACATCAACCGTTGCACAGCTGTGTATTGTGCTGGAGTAGCCTCTGTTGATCTTGTAGAAGGTGGCTGTGCCAAGAGTGTAAGTGCTAAACAGTGCAAAGTATCAATAAGTGGCTTGATCACTTTTTTGGTTTTAACGGGAGCCAACAACAAAATAGCTACATTTAGCTCTTTTTATCACTTGTGTAGAATCCTTGCTTAAGGTTTCCGTGTTCATCCGGTGAGATATGCTTAAGGAGAGGAGGAGTGTCTTGTCTTAATCTAAATACTGGCTGCAAACCAGATACACTGAGATACTGCAGTAAGTATAGTACTGTCCTATGCAGCAGACGAGAGAGAAAAAGAGAGAAAATAGTACAATTTGTTTGTTGAGTATTTTGAGTAATTGCTAAAATATATGTATCTTATATTTGTATCATTTTATCCACTAATTCTCTTCCAGTTAATGTGACAGATCTTGATTGCTCAAATACCACTGTGACCAATAGCACTGATGACGATGATGACTCAGATACTGATGGAGATGGTATTGGTAATGGTGATGTTGATCCTGATGATACTTCAATATGTGGGACTGATGGAAACACATATGCATCAATATGTCACATGCTACAGACCTCCAATGATGTACAAGTACTTCACGCTGGGCACTGTAATGCCTCAAGATGTAAAGGAGGAAGTGTAAGTAAATATTCATGCATATTTCTAATTCTGTTTTAACTCCATAGGTTTGTGGGACTGATGGTGAGACTTATGAGAATATATGTGAGTTGCGTACGAGATCAGACAATGCCCGAATGGACTACAAAGGAACTTGCATTGACGATGAAAACATGACAGCTAGCGATGTCTGTGACCAAGTTATTGCAAATGGCCGCTGTCGATTTAATTCCGACAATTGCAAGTGTCTGATAAGGCCCGCAGTTGGATGCTGTCCATTGTGTGGTAAGGGACTGTTGATCATGTGATAGTCATGTGATCTGTTAATAGGTGGAGCTGTACTAGCACTACTGGATAGGAATGGTATCAGTGAGGCCAGCTCCCTGGACCCTGACCTTGAGACACTGGACGGGTTGATGGGGCAACTGGGAGCCTCAGAAGACGTTTTTTATAATTTATCTGGACGGTCAGTAACATAAAATGTAGTAGAGTAGTTCTGAACATATTTATTTCAGTGATTATTATTCTTAATATTTCACTTTGCACATTGCTTTTAGCCCTTTGCTCCATTATATCAATTCTTTATTCTTGTAGCTGCTCTGTGGAACCAGTACTAACTTCTGGTGGTAATATTGAGCTAGTCCTTGCAGCACTAACCAATGGATCTCAGTGTGATTGCTACAATGCCTCTACTAACATGACTGCTGCTATCAATAGATCCATTGGCACAACTATCAGAAGTCGTAGGGAGACTACTGAAGCATCTCTTCCAACGTCTTATCAGTTTATACTGCTGGCCAGCGAAGCTGAGATTGATGCAAACATCAATAATAATAATAATACTAACAACACCGGAGGAAACAACAGTACTAGTACACCAACTACTAGTACTCCAACTACTAATGGTAATAAGAGCTGTATTATCACTGATGACTTGGTGTGACTAATTTTATTTCTTTTTTCCTGTAGTGCCTCCAACTTCAAGTGGTGTCACTGCTACATTTGCTTTCATGACAGTTCTACTGTTAACAGTCCTGGCCATTGTTATACAGTAGGCTGGTGGCATGGAGCTGCTGTGGCAGCACAAGATACTTGAACTTTTTTTTGTTAGCCTAGGAACTGTTTGTATATCTGTATTATTATTTTCATGTCTTTGTCTCTTAGAGTATTTTTCTTTTTTTTCAGTGAAGTATTTAGCCTTTTTTTAGTTAAGAAAATCTTTAAAAACAGTAGCAGTAATAATAATGATAATAATAATAATAGTTTCAGTTTCAATTTGAAGGTGTGATCGACCTTGTTGAATGACTACTGTTACTTCTACTCAGTTGCAATGACCTTATTTTCTCCTCTAATTGTCTACATGTACACAAAAAACTAATAATAAAGCTGCTGCAACATAAGTGCATGTACATGTACTGTATATGCATCAGAAAATGTAATAAAAATGAAGAATTCTCTACTTTTCATTTTTGGCAAAATTTGGCCCAAGACCATGTACTATAGTACAGGGACTTTTACCCGATTTTGGAGCAACTTTAAAAATTCGTAAAAAAATCCAATTTTGATCGGAATGAGCTCAAATTTTCTACACAACAAAAGAACATGTATATGCATCAGGAAATGTAATAAAAATGAAAAATCCTCTCCTTTTCATTTTTGGCAAAATTTGGCGAGCTACAGTACAGAGACTTTGGCAAGATTTTGAAGCAACTTCAATTTTCATCAAAATCAGCTCAAACTTTTTACATACATGTACATGTACATGTAGCATGAGAAACTAATTTAAAATTATTATTACTGCGATGATCTGTATGAATTCTGTAACGAGGAAGTGTGGTGATCCATCCTTGTCTGTATGTCACCCATATCATTCCTATAATTAGAATAAAAAATAAAATCGAAATCATCAATTCCATTATTAGAATACACATAGCACATCACATGAGCCTACTTCAGATCACGCAGACATGAATGCAAATTCTTTAACGTCCTTAAAAATAAAATAAAGAAAAATTAAAAATTAATAAACAATTTTGTCTCCTTCTTGCTTACTTGGATTTTGCTCCTAGCTGGGATTTAAGAGATGATATCTCTCCACTTTGTTTCTCGTCTAAGCCAGTGCCTTTTACTACAGGAGACAGGCCACCATCTACACATGCACAATAATAAAATAATATAAAATATATAATCAATCATTGTCAGTATTGTACTGTTTCTATTAATGAAAAAGTTCTATATAATAGACAGTGTAGGCGTAAAATTTCGTTGGTGAATTGTCATAATTTATTTTTTAGTAATTGGCAGGTTTAATTCAGCAAAATTAATCCCCATTTTTAAGCCTCCTACGTCCCCTAAAATAAAATTACAAAGAGTATCCCCAAATGATACAATAGTTCCAATTAATGCCCGCATGTAAGTAGTCTCTCCTACCAATGAAATGAGGAGTGCTTGATGTTAACGTCCTCTGAGGAGACTTCTTCTCATGGAGGAGACTCTGTAATGTGCTCATCTATTGCAAAGAAAAAATGAAATTAATAAAGGAGCCATTTTACTTCATTTTGTGACTGGTCCAACTCTTCTTTGGTCATTTTGAGGTCTTGTCCTAATATGGAGATCAGCTGTTCCTTCTCGTCCAGTTCTCGCTGAATGGACTCAACATTGTCCTCACTTAACGACAGCTGCTGCTTAAGAATACGAACTTCGCCCTAATAATAGTAATAATAACAATAATAATATAATAATTGTTACTGGTTGCCCATTAAAAATTAGTTACCTGAAGGTCGGTCTTGACTTGTTCCAGGTTAGCTACACTTTCCCTGAGCTCTCTGAGTTCTTTATCACTGGATGAAGCTCCTCTGGTCCTCTCCAATTCTTCCTTGAGTCTCTCAAGGTCTCTTGCCATCCCGTCGGCTCTTTGGGACTCAAGAAGGGCGGAGTTCAAAGCTTGCTGTAGCTCGGACTTTAATGAACTCTCTCTGTCTTGAAGTTCCGTCACGGACGTCTTCAAGGACTCAATTTCATTAGTTTTTTCGGCAATTGCTCGATTGTTCTCGCCGGTCAGTTTCTGTATCTGTGATTCCTTAAAAGCTAGAGATTTCTCTAAACCTGTTGTATGTTCCCGCATTACCTGTTGGGACCTGTTGATACCTGACAGACGACCTTTTAAATGCTGTGCTTCAATGACCAGCTGCTGCTTCTCTTCTTCAAATCGCTCTCTCTCAATCTCTCCCTCCTCCTTTAGCTGCTGTAGTGCGTCCTCCATTTCTTGTTCTAACTCCATTAGGCGAGTGTCACTCTCTCTCAATCTTTCTCTTAAACTTGTGTTCTCCTCCTGTAGCTTAGTCTTGTCTTTGCCCAAGGTTTCTATCATGTTGTTTCTCTCTTCTATTGCTTCATGAAGACCATCTACCTCATCCGTTGATGGCTGACTAGCCTGTAATAATTAATATGAGAACAATAGCTCACGAAATAACAAATTAGCTTAAGATTAAGAAATTTATTCAAGGAGCCACCAAATCACTAATACTAATTCACTACATTATTAACCACTAGTACATGTACTGCATGCATGGGTCGAAATGGTACACACTTACCAGGTCTTTCTTTTTAGTTTCTTCAAGTTGTTTCTGTAGATCATCAATTATCAAGTCCAGACTCTCTTGCTTCTTTTCAAACTCTCTCTCCTTTTTCTTCCCTTCTTTCCTAACGTCCTTCAGCTCTGTCTCAAGCCTGGCCACTTTCGCTTGAAGTTTAATTCCTTCTTGTTGATGATTGAGTCTCTCAGACGCTAACTGACTATCCAGTGTATTTTTCTCTTTCAAGACTTGTTTGAAATCCTCCAGCTGTGGTCCTGAGCTCACGGCAGAGTCCAGCTGCCCCTGCAAGTTGGCATTTTCCTCTTTTAGTCTTGCCACTTCCTCTCTCATCCCTCTCTCACTTTCTGACAAGGCCCTCGCTTGATCCAACGCCTTTTTCCGGTCGCTCTTAAGCGTCTCAATCAGTTTATCCTTCTCCTCTAAACTAGCTCCACTTTCATTCTCAATCTCTTCGAACCGGTTCTGAAGTGAGTTAAAGTGCTGCCTGATATCTTCCGACTGTGACTGGAGGGCAGTTACTGATTTCTCTTTCTCCTCCAGTTCCTCTTGTTTCTCGGCTAACTGGGACTCAAAATCAGAAACCTCGGACTCTAAAAGCTGACGCTTCCTTTTCTCGGCTTGAAGCTGTGACTCCAACTGAGCTAGCTGGTTCTTAGAGTTCTCAAAATCAGACTCAAGGCGCTCACTGGTTTCTTGACGGCGAGAGAGTTCTTCCTCTAAAACCTTCTTGGACTCATTCAGAGTGTCCCGCTCATGTTTAAGAATCCCTATAGAGTCCTTCAGGTTCTGTATCTCCCCGTCCTTACTCACGGTCGATAGCTCCTTTGATTGGAGCTGTTGTTGTAAAGTTGATTTTGATTTCTTAAGTTCCTTTCCCTCCTCTTCTTTGACTGCCAACTGTCGCTGGAATTGTTCCGTTTGCTGAGTCATTTTGTTATTTTCCTCTTCTAAAGTTTTTAAACGAGATTCTAACGAGCTATTAGTAGCATTGACGTCATCAAGTTCACTCATCAGGTGAGCATTGGCCGCCTTTTGATCAGCCAAATTGGATATGATCTTATCAAGTTGAGACGACTTGAGTTGCAGCTGTTCCTGTAGCTGCTCCTTCTCAGCCTGGACCAGTTCAAATGTTCCTTCTTTATCAATCACGTCAGCTTCAATGGCCTCCAACTCCGTCACTAGTTTAGCTTTATCTCTTAATATGCTGCCCTGAAGATCTGCCACTTGTTGTTTAAGTAGATCACTTTCTTTTTGTAGACCCTCCATTTTTATACTCTGTGTTAATCCACTGGCTCTAACTCCTCTTAGTTCTTCTTGTAGTTTTGCTTTGGTATCGATAGCTGATTCAAGCTGTTCTTTCAGCCATGCTTTAGATGACTCCATGCTGGTAAGACTACCTTTTAAGGAAAGGTTTTGTCTCTTTAGTTCTTCAATGGCGTCATCTTTCTCCTCAAGGACACTCGAGTGTCGCCTAACTTGTTCTTGTATCTCGCCTAATTCTCTCTCTTTCTCTTTAAGAAGACCGCGAGCACTGATAAGTTCGTCTGATAGATCTTTAACAGTTTTTCTCTCTTTTTCGATCTCACGCGACTTTGAAGCAAGTTCACTTCTCTTCTGACTTAAAGTCGATTCCAAACGGTTTAGCTCAGTCTGTAAGTCACTCCCTCCCTCTTCTTCCTCAGCAGCCTCCCTACCAGCAGCTGTTAGACTATTAGTCAGATCAGTGTGAATTGTGCTTAGTTCTACTTCGGCTTGTGCTAGTTTAGTTTGCAGCTGTGACCTTTCCTTTAAAGTGCTCTGACATTCATCAATAACGCTCTCAAGTTGACCTTCAAGATTAGCCTTTTCTCTCATGAGCTGCTTCAGTTGCTCTTTAAGACTAAGGACATCATCTCCTCCTCTTAATCTAGTAACAGGTAGAGAGGCTGATAGTGAAGGACGTACGGACTGTAATGGTGAGAACTGTGACGCATATTGAGGTCTTTGCTTAGGTACTTCAGGTAAGGTGATGATTGGGGTAGAGCGGCCACTTGCTATTTCATCAGTTTCTCCTTCTCTCTCTTCTTTCTTATCTTCCAGACTTGTAACCTTTTTCTTTTTTCCCTGCTGTGTCCTCAAGTGTGCCGGCATTTGAAGAGAGAGTCCTCCTGGTAGAGACGGGGTAGGCGTGACTGGAGGTGTGTCAAAGCCACGCCCTCTAACGGGCTCACTACATACGGAATCCTTGTCTTCGTTGTCACGGCTACGATTGTCGTGGCTACCGTTCCCTAGCAACACGATGTCCCTGTTAGCTTTTGGTGACGGAAGAGCAAAAGAAGTGGTGAGAGGTTTGGACCTAGCTCCTTTAGCCACACCCCCTGACACGCCCATTCCATGAGTATCATTAGGGGAATACATTGAATCAACTGACGGGGAGACTCCACCTCCTAATTTGTCAGAATCAGATAAATTAGTGGGCGTGTCTCTTTGCATGAGAGCCACCGGACGATTGGGTAGTCCTTGGGCGGAGCTTAGGGCGGGGCCTGCACCAAGTAACGGACGAGAAGGGAAGAAACTTAAAGTAGGTGAGGTGTTACCTGTTCTAGTGTCGTCAGCAGAATATAAAGTACTCATTTAGTGTGTGGGCGGAAGGTATCTCAATGAATATTTGCATACAGTACCTGCAATGATAATTAATTATTAATAATTATTAAATTAATTCAAAATGGCTCCAAACTCATGATATATATATATACATAATGATGTACTTATGCTATGTAGAAAGTTTGAGCCGATTCCAACTTTAACTTTTCGAGTTATGACCATTTTTTAAAAACTCCAAATTTCAGAAAAAATCCCTGTACTATAGCCCATGGTTTTTTCCAAAAAAATGGCTCCGAAATCACCCTCCATTTTTATTAGATTTTCTGATATATATTGATGCACTTATGCTATGTAGAAAGTTTGAGCCGATTCCAACTTTAACTTTTCGAGTTATGACCATTTTTTAAAAACTCCAAATTTCGGAAAAAATCCCTGTACTATAGCCCATGGTTTTTTCCAAAAAAATGGCTCCGAAATCACCCTCCATTTTTATTAGATTTTCTGATACATATTGATGTACTTATGCTGTGTAGAAAGTTTGAGCCGATTCCAACTTCAACTTTTCGAGTTATGACCATTTTTTAAAAACTCCAAATTTCGGAAAAAATCCCTGTACTATAGCCCATGGTTTTTTCCAAAAAAATGGCTCCGAAATCACCCTCCATTTTTATTAGATTTTCTGATACATATTGATGCACTTATGCTGTGTAGAAAGTTTGAGCCGATTCCAACTTCAACTTTTCGAGTTATGACCATTTTTTAAAAACTCCAAATTTCAGAAAAAATCCCTGTACTATAGCCCATGGTTTTTTCCAAAAAAATGGCTCCGAAATCACCCTCCATTTTTATTAGATTTTCTGATACATATTGATGTACTTATGCTGTGTAGAAAGTTTGAGCCGATTCCAACTTCAACTTTTCGAGTTATGACCATTTTTTAAAAACTCCAAATTTCGGAAAAAATCCCTGTACTATAGCCCATGGTTTTTTCCAAAAAATGGCTCCGAAATCACCCCCAATTTTTATTAGATTTTCTGATACATATTGATGCACTTATGCTATGTAGAAAGTTTGAGCCGATTCCAACTTTAACTTTTCGAGTTATGACCATTTTTTAAAAACTCCAAATTTCAGAAAAAATCCCTGTACTATAGCCCATGGTTTTTTCCAAAAAAATGGCTCCGAAATCACCCTCCATTTTTATTAGATTTTCTGATACATATTGATGTACTTATGCTGTGTAGAAAGTTTGAGCCGATTCCAACTTCAACTTTTCGAGTTATGACCATTTTTTAAAAACTCCAAATTTCAGAAAAAATCCCTGTACTATAGCCCATGGTTTTTTCCAAAAAAATGGCTCCGAAATCACCCTCCATTTTTATTAGATTTTCTGATACATATTGATGCACTTATGCTATGTAGAAAGTTTGAGCCGATTCCAACTTCAACTTTTCGAGTTATGACCATTTTTTAAAAACTCCAAATTTCAGAAAAAATCCCTGTACTATAGCCCATGGTTTTTTCCAAAAAAATGGCTCCGAAATCACCCTCCATTTTTATTAGATTTTCTGATACATATTGA
>NW_003546264.1:340629-382056 GCF_000090795.2 Amphimedon queenslandica | reverse complement strand
TCACTTTACTTTTCGAGTTTGACCATTTTTTAAAACTCCAAATTTCAGAAAAAATCCCTGTACTATAGCCCATGGGTTTTTTCCAAAAAAATGGCTCCGAAATCACCCTCCATTTTTATTAGATTTTCTGATACATATTGATGTACTTATGCTGTGTAGAAAGTTTGAGCCGATTCCAACTTCAACTTTTCGAGGTTATGACCATTTTTTAAAAACTCCAAATTTCGGAAAAAATCCCTGTACTATAGCCCATGGTTTTTTCCAAAAAATGGCTCCGAAATCACCCCCAATTTTTATTAGATTTTCTGATACATATTGATGTACTTATGCTGTGTAGAAAGTTTGAGCCGATTCCAACTTCAACTTTTCGAGTTATGACCATTTTTTAAAAACTCCAAATTTCGGAAAAAATCCCTGTACTATAGCCCATGGTTTTTTCCAAAAAATGGCTCCGAAATCACCCCCAATTTTTATTACATTTTCTGATACATATTGATGTACTTATGCTACGTAGAAAGTTTGAGCTGATTCCGACTTCAATTTTTCGAGTTATGACCACTTTTTAAAAACTCCAAATTTCAGAAAATTTCCCTGTACTATAGCCCATGGTTTTTTTCCAAAAAATGGCTCCGAAATCACCCCCAATTTTTATTACATTTTCTGATACATATTGATGTACTTATGCTACGTAGAAAGTTTGAGCGAATTCCGACTTCAATTTCTCAAGTTACGACCATTTTTAAAAAACTCCAAATTTCAGAAAAATACCCTATACTATTATAGCCCATGGTTTTCCAATAATGGCTCTAAAATGACCCCCCAATTTTTATTACATTTTCCGATACATTACTTCTATTGCAAAATAATAGTATTCATCCTTTACCTGTTTTATAAATTTAAATCCAGTTCCTATCAGTACGATAATACAATTGTATGACTGGGCAAAGAGAGACACCAGAAAAAAATCTACTTTCACAGATCCGCCATTTTTATTTGGCAACACCTACAAAACTCCTCCCACCAATAAAATAATAATAATTTTTAATAAAATTAATTATAATAATTATTTTTCTTAAAAATGTGTATTGTATTTTTAGAGTACAATCCTGACGGATCAGGTACCTACCAGTTGATAGTTGCCGTCAATAGAGATGAGTTCTACGACAGAAACACGCTCCCAGCTCACTTCTGGCCCCATCCTGCCTCTCACATCATTGCAGGTATAATTAAACAAATAAATATTTATACATATTTATTTATTATTATATAATTATATACTGTGTTGTTGTTTGTTGTTGTTTACAGGTAAGGATGGTCTCAATGGTGGGTCCTGGCTTGGTTTCTCTAGGAGAGGACGTTTTGCTGTTTTAACTAATTATCGGAAGGACTTCAATGCACCAGAGTTTCAAGGGATAAGCAGAGGTGGGTGTGGTCTTAATGGTGTGGCTTGTACTTCAAACCTAACTTTTAAAAAACCCATTAGTTCCATTGTCACGAAATCCATGACAAGCAAAAACCCATTAGTTCCATTGTCACGAAATTTATAAAAAATCCAATATTGATCGGAATCAGCTATGTACATGTATATTTGTAATTTTTAGGTACGCTAGTCCTAAATTATTTATTAGGCGAGACCACACCCACCAATTACTCATCAACCTTGATGTCCAATTCCTCACAGTATGACGGCTTCAATCTCATCACTGGATCCCTGGGGTACGTCAATACGTGGGTACTATTGTCATGACAACGCCTTTCCTTTTTCATATAGTAATAACAAAGAAATGGTGTATTGCAGTAACCGTAGTGATGAGGGGGCGTGTCCCCTTCTGGGCGGAGTCTACGGCCTCAGTAACTCTTTGCTTGATTCTCCCTGGATGAAAGTTAAAGAAGGAAAAAAGAAATTTAAAGAGATAATCAGTTCCGGCCTCAGCAAAGATGACCTCGTGTCAGAGCTACTCTCGTTGCTAGGAGACGACACTTGGTGAGTTGCTATGGAGATGCTCCTTGGTAACAATGCTCCTCCCCCTAGTTACCATCCGGACCCAGAGATGCACGACACTTCTCATCCAGAGTTTCTAATGAAAGCTTTCAGTTCGATATTTGTAAAAGCACCCGGAGTTAGATATGGAACCAGGCAAGTGTAGCAATAGCTATTGTTTAGTGAAGAAAATGGGGAGATTTTTATTTTCGGCAATCGGCAAGCTGATGCTAAAATTACCACTTAAATGTGATTTATTCTTTACATGCTCAGCTACTAATTTACCTACATGTATTATATAAAGCAGGCAATGCATTGCAATTGACATTATTATTACTATTGCAGGACCAATACAGTGATACTGGTCGATCACGAGGGAACTGTAACGTACGTAGAGAGGACGATGGCCGAACCAATCAAAGAGGAACAAGTAGAGTGGATCACTACAACAGAAACTTTTAAAATAGAAGAACACAGCAGCGTCCTTTAGTTTTACTTCTGTATCAATAGAGAGACTTATTGTGTCATTGCAAAGATATTTCATGTAGTTTTAAATTCAATAATAATAATTACAATAAAAGTTTTGAGAAATATTAACCCAATAATAAATTTGTACTGCCATCAAAGCAAAAATTAAGAATAACAACAAAAAATAAATAATAACAATAACAGCGGTGATGGAATAATAATCATAAATGATGATGCAGCTGGAATAATAAATTACAATTAGGACTGCAGCGACTAAAATAAAATTTCAAATTCGTTACATTTTGAATCTTCTCCTTATCTCTTTCCAGAGCAGTTCTCTCTCCCTCACTGCCCCTGCAAGCATTCCTTTATTTTCATTTGCCCTCCGAAGGAGATAAGGCAGTGCCTCCTCCACAGATCCATAAGGCATGTACTTGTACACGTTGTAACCATGGTGACCTAAAGTGGGCGTGGTACATGTAAATAGGCGGGGCTGATTATACTTACCGAGTGAGAAAGTGACGTGGTCACACATTCCTAGTAACTGACCAAATGCAATGTTCTCTTTGCCTACTTTCAACTCTTTCATCCTGTGATAAAATTATTACCGTAACATGCAAAATTTTGTACTCATTGTCCATCAAAATTTCAGGGCTTACTTGCTGATGGCAAACTTGATGCTTTCTTCATTATGAGTGGCGACCATCACATTAACTTTCCCACGGTCCGTCGTCACCATTCTTTCCATTAGTCCTTCTAGTACCTTGTGATAACTCAAGTCGGTTTCTGATTTATTCCGCCATATTGGACTATCATATCCTAGAAAAAACTAACAATTATTACTGTCCTTGATGAAACGTAAAATGTACATGTACATGTACATCTTCTGTAAAAGGGAGGGAGGGAGGGTGCTTACCTTTATTGACGGCTAACATGTTCTCTTGCTCCATGTAAGCACCTCGAACCAGTTTGACGCCATAATGGAAACCGCTTGTCTCAGACGTCAGTAAATCAAGCGCAACACTTGTATCAACATTCTAAACAAATAATTATTAAATATCATTGCACGTGTACATGTACCTTAAGATAACACTGCTGTGTATTATATACAACAGGAGATTGCATGTTATACTTAGGCATGAGTCTGTGTACAGTGATGTGACGGATTGCTGGTTGGTAGTAAGTTTGTTCAGCGTCCACCATTAATCTCACTCCTCTTTCTTGCGCCACGTCAGCTAACGACTCTACCCTCCTCATGACACTCTTCATCTGGTCTTTTTCGTTATCTGACATCACAGGGAGTTTGGGCTGACTGGAGGAGAACTAAACCACAGACAGTGTTGTACATAAAGAGAGAATGAGGAGTTGTATTATGTACTTTCTTGGTGCTGAGAATCCTGTACAGCTCTTTACCAGGTTGAAATGAATGATACCATTGGAGGAATGAAATAGAGTCACTGCTCAAATAAGAAGAATACAATACAAATTGAAATATAACTGGTACAGTACCTTTGACCTTTGGCTCTTAAATTATCAAACAGTTGTGGTACATGTAGCTCCCTGGAATCAATCTAACAAGAAAAAATGTCATCATTATTGACTCTCCCTCTCTCTTTCTCTTTTACTTTCATTCTTTCAGCTCCTCTTAAAAAAGAATCCGACGTAATGACTCCTTCAAGTAGATCTGGTTTGTCAGCTAGTATGGAAAAGACTTTCTCACTGCCAACAAGAGCTTCACTCAGACGCAGCTGCAACAACAAAGAGAAAAGTTTAAATTAAAAATATGTGTCACTAATCACTAGTACAATGGACTTATACGTGTTACTGTACTGAGTTATTGTGCTTACAAGAAATTCTGTTCTTCCAAGTCCAGTTAGTTTGATGGCGGCAAAAGCATCTTCACCATCACTAGCATCAGCTGATGATAAAGATATCAAGTTAACATGTAAATCTATAACATACTGCTTTACCTGCTATTTTGATGCACTTTATAAAATTCTCCATATTCTCATCACACTTGTGCTCGTCTTGGTAGAAGTAGGTCCTAGCGCTGGATGTGACAGTTGCCTTCCCTGGGGTAGTGGATACACTAAACTGAGGGCTCCTGTCCTCATCTAATGAAAGAGGACAGAGAGAGGGATTATCATAAATAACAATTCATTATTATTATTCATTACCAGTTGTTACGTGAGGGGTGTCTGAAGGAGGCTTAGCTTTATGTCTACAAAAAAACAACAAAGAACACGTAGTAGAAGTACAAGAAAATAATGAATGTGCTTTTATTCAAATACTATAGACTCATCATACCACAATACAATCACTACCTACAACCAAACACACCAATACTATAGACTGTAGTAGTATGACTATAATATATATTATGTAATGTAATGTAATTTATATACAATTACAATTATTACATTACAGTACATGTACATGTACTACCTGACTTCCATGTACACTTCACTGTTCTGTACATCGTCCTCCACGGCGTAGTCAAGTATTGATCGAACCCCTCGGCTCTGTAGGTGCTTCATTGCCGGCTGGAGTGTTTTCAAATCCTCTCCGGCGACAAACTGCCCATATATCGTCCACTTCATGAGTTTCCTGAATAAAGACTGCCCAAGTATCTTTTTGGCGACTTTCAGCAGCTGCAAAGTAAATCAAAAAGTAATATACATGTACATGTACATGTATGTGCTAATAATGCCAGCCTTTATCATAATTACTTATTAGTACAGAGCAGCAAGCATTGTGTATACATGTGGATAAGACAAAATCCGTTAAAATAACAATTTTAATACAATTGTACATGTATTGACTAGGTACATGTACATGTGGATAATGTTGCATTCTCAGCAGCAGGGAGGACTTTATTCATAAATGCAACGTACCCTCTCGCTTGAATCCACAATGCTGTTGAAGGAGAAGAGTTGATAGACGAGGAATGCTCTGAGAAGTTGTCTCATGGATTTACCGCCATAAGAGAGGCTGGTGTCATCAAAATCCGGTCCCTTGGTAGCATAGAGAGCGGAAGAGGTGCTCAGAGGTCGAGAGAGGTGAGAAAGAAGGGTCGGGTGAGCTTTTCTCGTCACATTTCTGTTTCTTTTGAGGATCCTTAGTATAAAACCGCCGTGTAGTCCTGGCCACCTCATTTGAGAGGGGATTTACGCGCCTAAAGGAGAGATAAGGGAACCTCTTCTTCCTGTTATACACCTGTAGTAGTCCTTAGCAACTCAGCAAAGACAAAACTCATGAAACTTCCATATCGAGCAACACCCTTCAACCACAGACAAGAAACGCCTTTGACACACCCACTAACTGCACCCAAACCACGCCTATAAAATTAGAGGGCTTAGAAATATCCGGCAGTGGACGGAAACCATGTGGTGCTTTCAATTTTTTTTCAGCCACACCTTCAAAAATGGCTGACATCTATTGCTATCAGTTAGTGGAAGCTACTCCATATTTGGAGAGAGTGATTGATCATCTTCTGTCTTCAGCAAACAGAGAGAGTCTTCCTAAGCCACTGTCCAGGGAGCTGGAGGGATGGAGGGAGAGAGAGACTGGGGTTGAGTTCAAAGAAGGAGTGGTCTGTGATTGCAAGGTCATAAAATTCTCCACAGTCAAAGAAATAAAGAAGCAATTGAAGGAAACTCCATTGGGTGAGTGAGAAATATTAATTCAATATTTATTACGGGATTACTATAGACGGAAAATCACCTTTTATTCACGAGCTGCTTCAAGGTAGTCGGATTGTGTTTCCAAGGCAACAGGCTCCACCCAGAGTAAGCCATATAATTACAGTTGTAATCCCATAGAATAAAATAAAATTGTTGTAATTTTAGAATCCTGAGCTGGTTGCGAGGCTCGAGACAATCAAGGCATCTCTTGAAAATGCAGAGTACAATAAGATGGTCTTTGGAAAACAAGTAAAAATTAAATAATAATAATAATAATAATTTTTTGTTGTACATTTTAGAAAAAAGACGAAACATTAAAAGATATAAAATTAGATGGTTAGCCGCTATAAGTTTTATTTTTATTAATTTTATTTTATTTTTAGTTCAAGCGACTCATCGGCAGCTGCTAGTAATGTTCAACTTTTTCCTTACTGTCGTTGGGTCGTTTATTTTCGGATATTTTGCAGCTTATTATGCAGGGATGGACTCCACAGCTGTAAGGAATATCAACAACCAAAGTCATACCTCCATTTTTATGTCTCTTTCTCTCTCTACTCTTTCCTCCTAGTGCTTTGCAACTGGTCTTGTTTTTGGATTGGCAGTACTATTTGCGGATGTTTATTTTATCATCAAACAATTATAACACGATTAGTAAAGGCAGAAATCATTTCAAAAGTATCTTATTCTTCATATTAATTTTAGTGAAATTGCAAAAAAAAAATCTTATTCACTTACAGTGAAATTATAAATTTTAGCAACCCATGCATGTACATGTACAGTATACATGTACTTTAGTCTGTCATTGAAATGAGGCTCATCTGGAGATACTGCAGTTTCAATAATTATCACTACCTACATGCATAGTGTGTATCAATGGCCAAGGATAATTATTATGATTTTTCAATATTAATTCATTAGATATAATAATAATAATAATAATGATTAAAGTCTTCCATACATCATTTTAGAATGGAGCTGAGCAGTTACTACCTTGTTAGTTTGAGTGGCCTGTAATGAAATTGATAAAGCAAGCTACATGTATATAAGTATATTTAGGTTACCTTAGTGTATTCAATGGCTGCTTTATCAACATCTTTTGTGACTCCTTGGCCCAGAAATAGACATTGTGCATATATAAAATGAGCAGTAGCTAGTCCTTCTGATATTAAACTGGTAACACTTTGACTCTTAGTTGCTCTGCTTGCTGCTACATCATCGCAAACACTTTTAAAATAATCATTATAATCATGAGGATATCTTGGAGGCTGTACCTTTGTGCAACTTCCACGGCTTTGCTGTACATTTTAGTCGAGTAATAATAATTTGCAAGTAAGCCGGACCCATATATAGATCCATTGTCTGAGGATTTCTTTAACCATTTCAACGATAGTTCTCTATCTTCTAGACATCCTTCTCCTCTCATGTACAATAGCCCGAGTGTCCCCATGGAGTCCTTGTGGCCATTCTCTGCTGCTTTAACATGCCACGAGAAAGCCTGTTATTTTGCTTTTAGTATAATAATAGTTAAATACCATCATTACTGACCTTTTCTTTATCAGCATAGTCTGGTGTTGAGTAGAATAATGCTAGAGTGTTCATTGCTCGTACTCCAGACTCTGTGTCAGAGTTTGAGCATATCTTCCACCATTTTAGTGCTTCCTCTGGATCTTGCTTAACACCAAATCCTATACCAGCCATCAATTAAAAGGTTACTATACAATCTCCATGTGATTACATTACTTGTCTTCATTACCTTGAAAGTATGCTCTACCAATGTTAAATTGTGCTGCTGATACCAGGTCTGTGTTTTTAGCTCCCTTGCATTGAGCAACTTTAAGCATTAACTTAAAACCTTCTTCCTGTGTAAACATAATATCAACTCATAAATATGGTATGCTTCTTTTATGGTGATCTTACTGATGATGCTTCAGTCCCTTGAAGACCCTGATACCTAATCACAGCCAGCTCATACAGTGCTTGTGCATCTTCTTGTCTTGCTGCTGATGTCAAGTATGACATTGCTTTCCCTGTCTGTCCTTGAGATAGAAATATTTTTGCAAGTGAGAACTGAGCCATTGCATTCCCTCTCTCTCCCTGCTCCACCAGCTCTTCTAGCAGCAAGTCCTTCTTGTCTTGATCAGGGTCAGCTATTAGTACTGGCTTCTCTAAACTTTCTGCCAGTAGTGTATTGCTAGTAGTGACACTCATCGTGTATCTCCTGCTGCCCCACAAGTGATATTATTCAGTTACCATAACAACGAAATATTTAATACAAAACCAACAATTAGAATATAATACGGTATTGTTTAATGATCATGATGCTCTGTAAATTTTGTTAATCAACTTTGGGCCCGTTGTATGGCTATAGAAAAACGAAACATCATAAATAATAACATATTCTTATTACCTGAGGTATGCAAGAGAACCATGATGGATTTTGCCCTGATATCAGCCATATTAAACTACATTGAGAGATATCAATACTTATTCATTAATAAACTACTCACTTTTCATCTTGATTACTTTGCTATGCATGATAAAAGAAATATAATATATACTACAGAATATATTTTTAGATCTACTTTGGTATCTTTGAAATAATAAGTACAGTCCCTTCCTTCTTCAGGTGCATAAGGAGGAGCAAGAATGTCTAGAAAAGCAACATGAGAGCTAACAAGAAATTGCAATAAAACAACAAAAAGCAAGAGACATACTCTTGAGCTTTGATTTGATGAATGTTCCCCTCCTCTGGGGTAAAGTGACACGGCTCTGTGGCTGGTGTTGCAAGGATGCTGCGAAAGAATCTTGCAATGTAACTGTTGCTGCCTCTCTTTTCTGGTCTGTTATACGATGTCACACACATAGAACCAGATAGTATCTTCCTAAAATGAATAATATGCTGAAATAAGCGAGAGTCCATCTTCATTCCTTTACATTAATCCGTGCATTTCTGGGTGATCATGGAGTGGCATCTCCTTGTTTGCTTTGAGCATGAATATGGCTACGTTAAACTCTGAGCATTCATAAACGTTCATGAAAGCTGCAGGTGCATCAGTTACGAATGGAGGGTAATCCCAGGGCTTGTCAATGGCAGTGGAATCAAGATTGAAATCTTTAGGAGTTATCTGTGACATCTAAACACATCAAAAACAAGCTAAAACTAACAAAAACAGTAGATAAATGTCATTACTATCTTTTTTAACTTCTCCATTTCTTCTGGGAGCGTCTTCTCTCTTGAGAATGTCCTCCTTGCCTGGTGTACAAGTTGATGTACTAGTCCAGACATTTTGACCACGCCCATACTAAACCACCACGCCCATATACATTTTGTGCAGAACCAGGGCGTGGCTCAATTTTGCAGAAGATGTTGCTTTTGAAGGCCGTAGCCTTTTCTCTCTTCCTCCGTCTCTCCTTCTCTCAGGCTAACTATTCTTACACTAGTACACCCAGTAGGCTCCCGGGACAAGATGCTGTTTATGTTATAGCTACTGTTGGTCAGAGTCAATCCATCTTCTGTAACATCACCAATGACCAAACCGGAGATATAGTGCCTCCTGTCTGGTCTTTATCTACAATAAACGGCAGCCAGTTTGATCTCTCATTTAATGACACCAATGGCTTGTCAGACGATCCTTCTTTATCTCTCATGATTTCTGGTGGTGATACCAACCTCACTGTACTTGCTTTTACTGAATACTACAATAGAGCAATCTTCAGTTGCGGTCCAATGCCTGGGACTGTGCTTGAGAGATTTGTGATTGGTATCTTAAGTAAGCTATATATGTGTATTCCTTATAAGTGTGTTTACTTTATAACAGATCCCCCTACTTTGATTGGAGATATATCAACTGTTAATGTCACTGAAGGAGAAAGCGAAACGATTACACTAGTTAGCCAAAGCAGTAATCCATTTCCTCCATTTTATACACTGGGCTACAATGGAGATATTAACAGCTTCATACTAACAAATACGTCACTCTGGATTAGTAATGCCCAGAGAAACATGTCAGGAAACTATACCTTCTTTTTGAACCATGCTAGTGGAAATTTGAGTGCCACCTTTACACTTAATGTACAGTGTAAGCATTGCTTTAGAGCTTCAATAAAAATGTACTATAAAAAATAATTCATTGTTTTTTAGATGCTCCTAGCGGTATCCCAGTTGACACTGCTGCTTATGGAAGGATTGGTGATAATATCACTTTGACACTGTTCAGCAACTTGTCAGGCAATCCTTTTCCCAGGGTTGAATGGTATTTTGATGGAGATATTCTCTCTGATGCAAGCAAATATGACTTGTCTCATCCATTGAAGTTGATAATAATGAATGTTGATAGTGACGATTTTGGCTCTTATACTGGATATGCAATAAACATAGCTGGCAACATTTCGTCAGTCATAACTCTAACTGAAGCAGGTATGTTGTGTATCTGTTGCTAATTACTTTATGTTGTTATAACTACAGTGCAGCCAGGAACTCCATTGAGCCTGCAAGAGTCCAATGTCACTCATAATTCTGTTTCTATCAAGTGGATGGAGCCTGCTGATACTGGATTACCACAATTATCTGGATATATAGTTATGATCAATCCACCAGTACCAGGCAATCCATTTGTTACTGCTGATACTAGTATATCAATTAATGGCCTTTCTCCTACTGCCCAATACTCTGTATCAGTAGCAGCTGTGTCTTCTGCTTATCCTGAAGGAGGGAATGAGACCAGTCTTAGTTTCACAACAACTGATGGACGTAAGTTAAATCCCATATTTAAAAATCTTTTTATTTTTTTATTTATAATAATAGCTCCAGAATTCAGAACTACAGCAATTACACCGCTACCCAATGCCAATATTAACATAGCATTAGAATTGAGACACACTGGAGGTGCTGGAAATGATGCAGTATCAATAGATGCCTACTGCTCAACAGACATGGATTATGGCTTAGGCAGTGGCAGTGGAGATCACAATATGAATTATGCCAATACTTTCACATACTCTTGTGAAGAAAGATGCTTTGATGCTGGACTCATGGCCAGTTTTTCACTTGGTCCTATTACTGCAGGAAGCCAATACTACTGCTTTGTGAATGCATATAATTTAGTGGGAGGTGCTACTTTAAGACAGAACCTTGTCCCAGTAATAGGTCAGAATACTTTAAGCTCTGTTTTCATTTTATCTATCAATTGCATGTAATGTAGGTAAACCTTCCAGGCCAGTGGTAGCAGTCTCAACTAGCCCAGGACTAATCAGTGCTTCTTTACTGTGCCAGTATGCAGGGATACTAGCAGGAAGCAGTCTCTCCTTTAACATGACAGTGGAGACAGACCAAGGAAGTGAACTATACACTCAGGCCTATGAATACACAGACTACACTAATAATACCAACAGAAGTGTCTCTATACCAGTGAATGGTGGAATGATGTATTATGTAGAAGTATTTGCCATCAATGAGCATGGATACTCAGAATTGACAAGATTAGGACCATTCAATGTAACTGTGAATGTTACTGAAGCACCTACAGAAGAAGAATGTAAGATACCACTGCAACTGTAATCCATCATGCACTTTAATCAAATAATTTAATTGCAATACTGAGCTTGTTGGTCCATTGTTATGTACTTATTTGTTCTTTCTTTAGCTACTCGTTTGCTGATAATAATAATTGGGGCATCAGTTGGAGGTTTGATAGTAGCTGTGGTCTTTATATCCATCATCATTTGTATTTGTGGATGCTGCTGCAAGAAGAGGAAATCAAGTACAATATAGCAGCTGCTATTGTGATGATTGTTATTATTATTATTATTATTCTAATTAGGGACTGTACAGTTTCATACGAGTTCAGCACAGACCTGGAGGAGAAGTGATTCTCGAGCAATGGAAATGAGTCAAAGATACCGTCGCTGAACAATATCCCATAGAACAAACCATTAACCTTATTTTTACACGCTAAAACACAAAAATATTTAAAAGTTTAATAGCAGTAGTGTTGTGCATGCTTGCAAAGGGAAAGCTCCTGCAACCACTTGCATCAAAAATATAATTAATGTGGGTGGAGCAGACCCCGCCCATGACCATCGCCTCATAAAATTGGCTGATGATCCGAGTCTTGTATAAATGATCCAATAAAAGATCGGCCCACAGCCTTTAGGACACTCTGATCATGGAAGACGCTCCTTTATGGACTCCTGCTGGCGATGATACTCATTTGGATTTCTTTAGAAAGAGAATAAATGAGAAATACGACCTTCATTTAGGTAATGCATGATGCGTTAAAATAACATTATGAAATCACAATGGATGTACAATTTATTATTATTATTGTTATTATTATTATTAGTTGATTATGCTGAGCTTTGGGACTGGTCTGTGAAAAATTACGCTAATTTCTGGGAAGAGTTTTTTCACTTTTCAGGAATCAAACATTCTCAACCTTACGATGAAGTAAACACCACTATAATTATTATTTATTGTTTATTTATTTATTAATTATTATTTAATCATTAGGTAGTTGATATCAGTAAAGGAATAGCAGATGTCCCTGAATGGTTTCGTGGCTGCCACCTCAACTTTGCTGAAAACCTGTTGAATAGAACCGAACAGCAAAAGGACAAAATAGCGTTAATATCACTAGGTATTAATATAACAATAGATATTATATTATTATTATTATTATTATTATTATTATTATTATTATTATTAGGTGAGGGCCAGTCTACTCCATCATACATTACCTTCAATGAAGCTGAGAGAGAGGGTGGCCAGGATTGCTAATGCCCTCATTGATATTGGAGTGAGGATTGGGGACAGGGTTGTAGGTGAGCTATTTAAGCTAAGTCTTCTCCCTCATCATCTTTCTCTGTTACTGTTACCCTCTCCTTTCCTCTCTCTCTTCTACTTTTCTTTATATATTCTATCTGTTCCCTCCCTCCCTCTCTCTCCCTCTCTCTTCAGGCTATCTTCCTAACAGTTCAACTGCAGTTGAAGCAATGCTGGCCACAGCTAGTATTGGAGCGATATGGAGCTCAACATCTCCTGATTTCGGCTCTACTGTAAGCACAGAATAAATAAATGAAAATATCACTTTATCAAGGTAATCATAATTATCTTGTTATTATTGTTATTGTTATTGTTGTTGTTGTTATTATTGTTGTTGTTTATGTTTATCTTTTTCCTTAGGGAGTTCTTGATAGATTCAAGCAGATCAAGCCAAAGGTTATATTTTCAGTGGAGGCCGTGCGTTACAACGGGAAAAAGCACGATCATTTGAACAAGTTGAAAACTGTCGTGGACGGATTGCCTGATCTTGAGAAAGTCATCATACATCCATTCTGTTCATCTACTGTTGATATATCTCAAGTAAAGAACAGGTTTGGATATTAATAGGATATTACAGGATATGTATAGTGTATTTTTGTTTATTATTAGCATTCTATTGGAAGATTTTCTCTCTGATAATACTGATTTGACATACGAGCAGCTGCCGTTCAACCACCCATTGTTCATAATGTACTCCTCCGGTACTACTGGGTCTCCTAAATGTATGGTGCACTCAGCAGGGGTGAGTTTATGTGATATCTTTATAATTGCACTGTATTGTCTTTATGAATACATTTTCTGATGCATATACATGTACTTATGTTATGTAGAAAGTTTGAGCTAATTCCGATCAAGTTTGGATTTTTTACGAATTCTTAAAGTTGCTCCAAAATTGAGTAAAAGTCCCTGTACTATAGTACAGGGTCGTTGGCCAAATTTCACCAAAAATTAAAAGTAGAGAATTCTCTATTTTACAATGTTTTCTGATGCATATACATGTTTTTATGTTGTGTAGAAAGTTTGAGCTGATTCTGATTAAATTTGGATTTTTTACGAATTTTTAAAGTTGCTCAAAAATTGGGCCAAAGTCCCTGTACTATAGTACATACACATGGTATATGTACATGTATGTGGTTTTTATTATTATGTTTTATTTTAGTACATGTTACCTGTACTGTATCTTGGGCCAGTTTTCATTAAAAATGGATGACTAATGACTATTAATTGACTCCATGTATTGTTATTAGGGTACGTTAATACAGCACATGAAGGAGCACATTCTCCATGGTAACATGACTCATAATGACGTCATCTTTTATTACACCACGGTAACTCTAATAATTATTATTAATTAATAGTTAGTTAATTTTAATAAATAGACTGGTTGGATGATGTGGAATTGGCTAGTGTCCTCATTATCAGTTGGAGCCACTGTAGTTCTTTATGATGGATCTCCTTTTATACCTTCACCTAATGTGCTGTGGAACAATGTGGATCTATTAGGGTATGGTTTACTGAGTTTTACTATGATATATTGATTTATACTAAGATATATTGGTTTTTTAATAGTATTACAATACTTGGGACAGGTGCTAGGTGGCTTGCTGCACTAGAAGAGAGAAATATTGTTCCAAGTAAGACCCTAACACCCACTCACAATAATTAATGATTATTATTAATAATTATTAATTAATAGAGGATACTCATAAATTGACCTCTCTCCATACTATACTATCAACTGGTTCTCCATTGGGTCCTGCTAGTTATGATTATGTCTATAATTGTATCAAGAGGAACGTCTTACTGGGATCCATTACAGGTTTGTACATTAATAGTGTAAATTGTGTGATAGTCTGATCATATATGTAAGTCTTTTGTCTATTATCCAAAATATGTTCTTTTAGCTCATGGCTCTCACTCTGTCCCTTTGCTACAATTAGATGATAAATTATAATAATTATACATGTACAAGAGTAGATAATATTTAGAGGAGAGTGTCCTACCGGCTATATGGTCTGTTATATCACTGAGTATAAATAAGTATGGTATTCAAAACTGCTCCATCACTTGAACCATTACTTTTCCAAATTTGTCAATGAACATTTAAATTATACAGATACTGCAAGATAAAACTGCTCTAATTCATCGATGGGTTAAACTGTGTTTTTTGGCAGTGTTATGTTGGGTAAAAAAATTAAGCTGAATCCAATGGCTAATTTAAAAATTGCAATTAAAAAAATTATTTTTAATTGAGTTAAATTGTGGAAAATTTAGATTTTAAAGTAAAAGTAGAAAAAACTTATACAGTTAATCAGTAAATGACCATTTCGTCATTACTGTAATCACAAACATACAAGAATCCATTTTTATCAAATGTTAATAATGCTGGACCTAAATCATCTCCAAAACTACTAACAAACACACCATCACTAGTGAAGACTGATACACGACCATTGCCCCCTTCACTAACATACACTAGACCAGTAGCTGCAGTGTCTATTGTTATACCTCCTGGACTACTAAGCTGTCCAGGACCTGATCCTTCAGTGCCAAACTGACCCACAAACTTTCCATCTGGAGAGAACTTCTGAATGCGATGATTATCCTTATCAGTAACATACACTAATCCTTGACTGTCAATAGCAATGTCATGTGAATACTTAAACTGTCCATTAGCTGATCCTTCACTACCAAATGAATGAGAGAAGGTTAGATCAGGATCCAAGACTTGTATACGATGATTACCACTATCAGCAATATAAACCTGTCCTGTTATAGGAGAAATGGCTATACCATGAGGACTTTTGAACTGTAGTGGCCCTGGAACCTTTTCTCCCTCATCTTCCTCCACCATCTTCTCCCCAATATCATGCACCTCTCTCTCCTTTTCTATCTCCTCGTCCTCCTCCTCACTCTCCTCCTCCTCTTCCTCCTCACCAACTGATGCTATAAGGTCTCCATCCATGCTTATCTTCTGGATCCTCTGATTATCAGATACAAGAATGAATTTGTCTGGAGTAATAGCTACACCACGAGGTTCAGAAAACTTGACATTACCACTTCCTCCTTCCCCTCCTAATGATTTCACTTTCTTTCCTTCTCTATCCAGTATTGTTACACAGTCATCATCATTCTCAGTTATAATAACATGATTATCATCAGTTACAGCAACTCCAGAGGGACCCTCAAGCTCAGTTGTAGTACGTACTGGAGTGATGTTATCAAGGTAAGGATTGAAAGGGATGACTAGTGAGGTATCCTCAAGGTGTACATCATATACTTGTACTTTTACTGTATGAGTACCACGTGTTGAAGGGTTACACTGTATCCTATACACTCCAGGATCAGTGCTGGTGGTAGTGACTGTAGTTTCATCTTCATCAGAATCAGTGCTGGTGTATGCATCATCATCTTCGCCAGCTGGTACCAGACTACACTTCAGAGACGAGGAAGGAACAGCCAAAAGAGATGAATCTGGTGCCTCTATTGTTAGTGAAAACGAAAACACATTGCCAGAAAGTGTAATATGATCAATCTTCTTCACTCTACACTGCTGTAGTGCAGTAGATGAGTAGGTCACAATATCTCCAATGTGATGTAGCGATTTGATATCTTTACTCAATACAAAGTCAGCTTTTTCCTTTGGATGTAACTCCTCCACATTGATCCCTGCAGTAACTTCACTCATACGCTCCATCATCTGTTTCTTAAACCTCAGGACTTGTTGAGGACTGCCTGTCTTCAGACTCTGTGCCACATAATTCTCAACATCCTTCAGAACACTCAAACTCATTTCTGCTGATTTCATTTGCTCTGACAGCACCTTTAGTTTAGCATCAGTGACCCTCTTTGCCTGCTCAGTCAGTTTCCTCTCTGACTGACGAAGAACAGCAATCATTTCCTCCACCATTTCATTTATCTCTTTTAATATTCCTTCTCCTTTCTCTCTGACCTCTCCCTCTGTTTCTGTTAGAGTAGATTTGACTTCCTTAAGTTCTTCCATTTTTTTTTTAGCCGGTCCTAAGCAGGCCTCCAGTTCCTGACAGTGTTTAGTGTAACTGTCATTGACTAGATCATACTCATGGTCTTTGTGCATTCGAACTGTGCAGTGCTGACAAATGACAGTATCACATGTTTCACAGAATATCTCCAGTGGCTTGTGGTGAGTGGAGCAGGTGAGGGTTGCCTCCTGTTTAGCTGGAGCTAGCAATTGAGAAGTAGAAGAGACATCAGAGGCTGTCACCTCATCAAGACTTGTTAGCTGATGGTTAGAAAAGTCAGCCCATTTCTTGTGGGTAGAGATACAATCATCACACATGAACTTACTGCAGTCTTTGCAGTATCCAGTGGCATTAGCTGTAGTACAGTTGTCACAGGTGACCTGTTGAGGATCAGCTACTTTCTTCATGAAACTATGCACCTCCTTAAAGTTGTTGAGGTGAAATGCTATAGGAAAACCACTTGCTCCTTCTTCTGGTAATTCTGTACAATGACGACAAGTGGGACAAGAGAGGTAATAGGTCTCATTCTTCTTATCTTGAGGTAACCTATCAAGACAATCCTGACAGAATGAATGTAGACAAGGCAAGGACTTAGGATTAGTGTAGATATCAAGACATATTGAGCAAGTGAGCTGCTCCTCCAGTTTGAGGAGACCAGGAGAAGAAGATGAAGATGGTTTGGCTGCCATTTCACAATAAGAACACTAGCTAAGAGAGAGTTTAGATGAATAGAATATGAGAACGAAACGAAAGGAGATATATAATGAAGAAGAAGTCTAGAGATACTGATAGAGGAATCCTCAAGAATGATTCTGAGAGAAAGAGAGAGAAAACAAAAGAGATGGTCTGATCATAATGTTGTTTTGTCTTGTGACTAAAGGAAGTTGTGATAGATCTAGCTTATAATAGCGAGCTTAATTCCCATTCACCATAGTAATCACAAGTTGTAGAGGTGAATGGAGCCATTAAGAATCTTTTTCCTTTAACAAAATTAAGCATGGTAGAACATTTGAGCTGATTCCAACTTCAATTTTTCAAGTTATGACCATTTAAAAAACTCCAAATTCGGAAAAATGCCCTGTTATAGCCCATGGTTTTATCGAAAACATATTGATGTCCTTAATGTTTTACATTCATCTAGTTATTATTGTTATTATTATTGTTATTATTATTATTGTTATTATTATTATTATTATTATTATTATTATTATTATTATTATTATTATTATTATTATTATTATTTTAGGTGGTACCGACATCATATCTTGTTTTGCTGGTCAGAACCCGACCCTCCCAGTACACAGAGGGGAGATACAGTACAGGAACATTGGAATGGCAGTTGAATGCTGGGACAAAAATGGTATGAATAATCACCACAAAAACATAATATATAATATATACTTGTTGTTTGTTTGTTTGTTTACATTATTTGTTTACAAGGTAAGCCGGTATACGATGAGAGTGGCGAGTTGGTGTGCACTAAACCTTTCCCTTCAATGCCAACTCATTTCTGGAACGATGATGACTCCATTAGATACCAAAAATCGTACTTCTCAGTTTATTCAGGTAAAAACAACAACAACAAACAACAAAACAATAACAACACACATAGTAACAACAACACCATTAGCAAAAATAATAATAATGACATTTATATAATATACTTGTAGGGGTGTGGGCTCATGGTGATTTTTGTAAGATTAGTTCAAGAACTGGTGGGATTGTAATGCTGGGGAGGAGGTAAAGTAGCAGCTGCTTTATTTCTTTTGAATTTATTTTATTTTCTAGTGATGGAACGCTCAATCCTAGTGGCGTGAGGTTTGGAAGTGCCGAGATTTATAACATCAGTAAAATAATGAATAATAATAATAGTAAATTTTTATTATTTTATAATAGCTGAGAAGTTTGATGAAGTTAAGGACAGTTTATGTGTCGGGCAATTGGTTGGATCTGATGAGCGAGTGATTCTCTTTATTAAAATGAACCCTGGCTATACGTAAGGAAACAAACTAGCAATGGGTATGCCCCTTTAATCTTCCTCTAATTATTGATAGTTTTAATGACGAGTTTGTTAAGAAAGTGAAGACATTCATTAGAGGAGAGCTATCAGCACGACATGTTCCAGCTCTCATTTTAGAAACTAGCGATATACCAGTAAGGAAATAGAAAGATATATATGTATTTAAATTTGCTATTAAGCTCAATATTTTGACCCTCAATTGCAGTCAAAATCCAACCTTTTTGAAAAATCTTTGCTGATTTTCTAGCAATATATTTAAAGTATATATTTTGTGTTTTTTGTTAGTATACAATGAATGGGAAGAAAGTTGAAGTTGCTGTCAAGAAGATTCTCTCTGGGCAAGACGTGAAGGAGAGAGGAGCTCTATCTAATCCTGAGTCTCTTGATCTTTATTATAACATACCGCAACTTATTATTAAATAAATATATTTATATATTCCTCTTAGATCTATTATCATTGCTATTGCTACATAGACAGGTTTTATATTCTTTCATTATTAGTAAAAGCTCAGTAAACTAGCTATAGTTTTCAGTATACTGCCCTGCATGAAACTTGAAACTTCTGGGTTCCGTATACTTAAAATATACGGAGAATGCTATTTTTATTACAGGCAAGTGAATGAGAAATCACTCCAATCCCTGGCTCCGTATACTCACCTCATTGTGGCATGTGGAGGACCCCATCTCTCTCCTACTCGTTTTCAAGTTCAGTCAGACTGCAAAGAAGGTAGCTTGGAGCTTTAACATGATTTATTAGCTTCAACTTTAGTTTTAAATCAATCATGGCAGACTATGGAAGAGGAGCCTGGCCAGGAAGAGGTAGAGGAGGAGGGAGAGGGAGGGGAGGGAGAGGAGGAGGAGGGAGGGGTGGAGGAGGAGGTGGTAGGGGTGGTCACCCTTCAGGACTAAAAGGGAAGGATATCGGTTTGTATTATGCTAAACGAGGGAAGGAACGTAAAGTAGCAAGAGAAAGAAATGAAGTAAATGCAAATAATAATAATAAATAAATAATATCTTTTATATATAATTAGCGAGCTGTTGTTTCAATTGATAGAAGATCAGAAAGAGAAATAACGCAAATACTCCAAGATATTGATGGAACAAACGAACGTGAGAAAGAGAGAGAGAGAGACTGATATTAATTATTAATAATTATTATTGTCTAGCAATGGAGGAATCTGATGGACAGGAAAAAGAAGGTGCCTCACTCCAATATCCCTCAGTGGCCACACCTATTTTGACCACACCTACTCACACTGACGAAGAACTGCTAAAAGAACAGAGACAAAGAGAGAGTCGACCTGCCTATAAAAAAATGATGGTATATGCTGTGGGGTGGTAACTATGAAAACCTTTCCTTGTCTAGGAATTCCGCCAGGCCCTCCCCTCTTGGGGCATGAAGGACGAGATAGTTCAAGCAGTTAATGATAATCAGGTCATTGTCATTAGTGGACAAACCGGCTGTGGAAAAACAACACAGGTGCAATGTACATGTACAATGTACCGTCTTTTTGTAACGTACTGTACATCTAGATACTTGTATAGCAGTGGATTGAGAATTGATATATTTTATATCTTTTGAAAATTATCTCTTTTCCTCCAGATTTCTCAGTTTCTATTGGACGATGCTATAGGAAGAGGGTGTGGCTCCAAATGCCATGTGATCTGTACCCAGCCGAGACGGATCAGCGCAATATCAGGTGCTACTTTTATTATTGAGTATATTAACCACACCCACTAGTGGCTCAGAGGGTAGCCGCAGAACGGGCGGAGTCCTTAGGTACTTCAGTCGGTTACCAGATCAGGCTAGAGGGTACACTGCCGAGGGACAATGGGTCGATACTTTACTGTACCACTGGTATAATGGTCAGGAGACTGGCCTCAGACCCGTAAGTGTATTAGGAGTATGTACATGTGTACCTCTAATTTTAATTCATTATAACTTTCTCTTATGTACATGTACATGTACATGTAGTTTGCTTCAAAACGTATCTCATCTCATACTTGATGAAGTTCACGAGAGAAACAACATAACTGACTTCCTGTCGATAATTGTGAAAGACATAATACCAAAGAAGTAAGTACCTACTGTAGATTATAATGAGGTATCAATGCTGAATATATTTTATAATTTAGGCCTGATCTTAAGGTCATCCTAATGAGTGCTACCATTAATGCAGAACTATTTTCAAATTACTTCAGTCAGTACATTATCTTATTTATTTATTTATTTTATTTTATTTTTAGATAATGCTCCCATTATTTCTATTCCTGGTCGTGTTTTCCCCGTGAAAGAACACTTTCTTGAAGACGTCATCTCACTAACAAGGTAAAGAACCAACCCTATACAGTCCATGTCTATTTTCAAAAACTAGATATCGTCCACCTCAGAACCAGGGAAGGTCACGCCCATTTTGGTCTCGTTATGGGCGTGGTCGACAAGAGTGGGAGGAGGAGCAATCACTGAAGGCGGAGGCTGAGGAATATTTAAATGAAGTTGAGAGAGATCAGAAATATGGACCTCATGTGGCATCAGCTTTGAGAGACATGGATCTGGAGAAGATTGACCTCCATTTAATCCACTCTCTTTTAAAACACATATCCTTCAATATGGAGGACGGAGCGATCCTGGTGTTTCTACCAGGTGAGGGAGGGCCTATGAATAATTAATTAACGCCACCCCTTTAATTAGGCTGGGACACTATCAGCAAGTTGCATGATTTGCTTCGGAGCGACGGAATGTTTCGGAATTCTTCGAAATTTTTGATAATTCCACTTCACTCTATGATGCCAACTACATCCCAGAAGGAAGTAGGTGTGGCTTCCATTATTACGTTTACATTATACATGTAGGTTTTTGATCGCCCGCCCCCTGGGGTTCGTAAGATTATAATAGCCACTAATATAGCAGAGACTAGTATCACCATTGATGATGTGGTCTTTGTTATCGATGGAGGGAAAGTCAAGGAAACTGTGAGTCTTAATTATACTGAGTAGCCTTTAAAATTTTGTGAATTTGCAACAAAAATTTTAGAGAAATTTTGTGGGTTCATTTTGCATTTATACAATACATGAGCTGAATATTTTTGTGATTTTTTCTGCTAATTTTTTGCTGTAGCTCTTCAAGAAAGTTTTGTGACACAAAATGGTCGATGTACATGTACTTTAAAAAAACTTTTAATAATAAAATATCCTTATTACACATACATTATGTACTCTATTAATTATTTATTTTATTGGTAGACGTATGATGTTGCGAATCAGTTAGCTTGTCTAGAGTCGGTTTGGGAAAGTAAAGCAGCTGCCACTCAAAGAAAAGGACGGGCAGGAAGGTTAGTTTATGGGCGTGGTTGACTCCACCCCTTTTGGGGTGAGAGCAGCTTAACATGCTATTAATAGTTATTAATAGTTATGACTCACTCCACCCGGTAATATAATTATTATGGCCACTCATTCCTCCATTGTCTTATATTGAGGCTAATAATGACTGATGGCTCAAGAGCTGGTTACATTTAAAATGGCCATAACTTGAAAAATTGAAGTCAGAATCAGCTCAAACTTTCTACGTAGCTTAAGTACATCAATATGTATCAGAAAATGTAATAAAAATTGGGGGTGATTTCGGAGCCATTTTTTGGAAAAACCATGGGCTATAGTACAGGGATTTTTTCAGAATTTGGGCATTTTCTTAAAATGGCCGTAACTTGAAAAATTGAATTCGGAATCAGCTCAAACTTGCTACATAGCATAAGTACATCAATATGTATCAGAAAATGTAATAAAAATTGGGGGTGATTTCGGAGCCATTTTTTGGAAAAAACCATGGGCTATAGTACAGGGATTTTTTCAGAATTTGGGCATTTTCTTAAAATGGCCGTAACTTGAAAAATTGAAGTCGGAATCAGCTCAAACTTTCTACACAGCATAAGTACATCAATATGTATCAGAAAATGTAATAAAAATTGGGGGTGATTTCGGAGCCATTTTTTGGAAAAAAACCATGGGCTATAGTACATGGTCTCGGGCCAAATTTTGCCAAAATTGAAAAGGTGAGAATTCTTATTTTTTATTACATTTTCTGATGCATATACATGTTCTTATGTTGTGTAGAAAGTTTGAACTGATTCTGATCAAAATTAGATTTTTTTGCAAATTTTTAAAGTTGCTTCAATTCAGTCTCTTTTAGAGTCCAACCAGGCCACTGCTTCTACCTCTTCACTTCTCATCAATATTCTAAACTGAACGAGTTCCAGCTGCCAGAAATGCTAAGGACTCCACTCGAAGAACTCGTCCTCCAAATTAAGATGCTTCATTTAGGAAAGGCCGAGCCGTTCCTCTCCAAAGCTCTTGAGCCTCCGGAAACTAAATCAATCCACGACGCAGTAGACCTGCTTAAGAACTTAGTGAGAACACACCCACTTAATTTGAAAAATGAACCACGCCCACTTTACTTAATTTCAATTTAGACTTTTTTATCAATTTTTTATTTCAGAATGCTCTGGATGTAAATGAGGAGTTAACCCCATTAGGCTATCACTTAGCTAACCTCCCTGTTCACCCAAGGGTTGGTAGAATGATCCTTTTTGGGGCAATGCTTTCTTGCCTGGACCCTGTACTGACCATTGCAGCTGCTCTTGGGTTTAAAGAACCTTTCGTAATACCACTGGTAAGACGATATGATTTGTAAATGATAATTGTAATGTTTTTTAATAGCACAAACAAGAAGAGGCAGACAGGATGAAGAAGGAGTTAGCTCGGGGTAGTGAGAGTGACCACATTGCATTACTGAATGCTTTTAATGGGTGGGAACAAAGCCGTCGTCATGGCAACACACGTCAATACTGCTGGGACCACTTCCTGTCATCAAACACTTTAGAGGTTATTATTATCTACTGGTTATTAAGTACTAGTTATTAAGTGCTGGTTATTAAGTATTAGTTATTAATTACTGGTTATTATAGTTACTAAGTAACATGAAGAGACAGTTTGCTGGTTTGTTGCACGAGATTGGTTTTGTGTCTGATTCTAATCCAAAGACACCATCAGCTAATCACAACTCAGGTTAGTTAACACGATTCTGATTTGATACTGATTCTAATTTGATTTCTTTAGATAATGTCAAGTTAATAAAAGCTATTCTATGCGCTGGGCTCTACCCAAATGTAGCTAAAATCACTCCTGGAAAAAGGTATGTTATTTTACTAAATTGTGTTCTAATACCATACCATACTTTTTGAACAATCTCTCTATTTCAGAGTAGCAAAGTTGTATACGCAGCAGGATGGAAAGGTTAAGTTTCATCCGAAATCCGTCAACTCTGAACAAGGAAATTTTAAATCACAATTTCTCATTTATCATACAAAAGTAGAAGATGATGAACTGATGACTAAAATATCATCTCTCTCTCTCTCTCTCTCTCTAGGTTAAAAGTACTGCCATATTTATTCACGATGCTTCTGTCATTCCTCCTTTCCCTCTTCTGTTTTTTGGTGGTGAGATAGCAGCTGGAAGAGATGCTGACCAAGAGACAATCACTGTTGACAAGTGGATCATATTTCAGGCTCCAACACGCATTGCTGATCTCGTAAAGGTATCACAATAAAGAAAAAGAATTTCCTTTATTAAATGACTTTTTGTAATTTTAGGACATGCGTCATCAGCTGGACTCCGTCTTAAAGCAGAAAATTGCACAACCTCAGATGACTCTTTATTCTCCTGGCCCCTCCCACTCAGTGACGCCCACTTCTCGTTTAATCCAAGCAATCATAGACTTGATAACTAGTGAGGATTACTCGGCACAACAGGAAAGACTCGCTCAAGGAAAACACTTGTACCCACGAAAATGAATAATAATAATAATAATAATAATAATAATAATAATAATAGTTATTTAATATATTGTTAATTTGTTTGTGTCATCATTACATGTATAATGTTCTCTTATTTATGATGAAAATAATTTTAAATTATAATAAATAAATAATAGGTTTATTGCTCAGTAGAATGGGAGGCATTATTATAGTCAAGGAAAATAAAAGTTTGGCGAATAATTTTCAAAAAACATTTCGCGGGCATTTTCCCGGGAAAACGAAACCGGATGTGATTATGAATGACCTCAGTGGATTAGAACTTCACTTCCGGTTTCATACTCGAGCAGCAAACTGAAAGCAGCACAACCACAAGCTGATAGCAAGGGGCCATGGCAAGCTCTCTCTTTACTGGAGTCTCTTCTCTAAACAGCAGCAAGACAGACAGTATTCCAGTGAGTAGTCTTGATGGAGAAGGCAAGGTGGTAGGGCTGTACTTCAGTGCCCACTGGTGTCCACCATGCCGGGGATTCACTCCTAAGCTCGCCGAATGGTACACTAAACTAACCAGTGGAGCACTAAAGGATAAGCTGGAGATCGTCTTTGTTAGCTCTGATAGAGATGAAGAATCTTTTGACAAATATTTTGCAGAGATGCCTTGGCTTGCATTACCATACTCTGAAAGAGATATGAAGGTATAAAATAGTTCTGAATGTTTATTTAGCTAAGCATTTTTGTGATTGCAGGCTACCCTCAGTAAAAAATATAAAATCCAAGGGATACCGACACTAGTTATTGTGAGTGGGGCCGACGGTAGCTTAATCACAAAGGAAGGACGCTCTGTCATATCTCAAGACCCAAATGGAGAGAAGTTTCCTTGGAAGCCAGAGACACTGGTAGAGATAATGTCTAGTTGTAAGTTCACTAATAAGGAAGGAAAGGAAATTAGCTGGGGTGACTGCAAGGGGAAGACAGTAGGGCTGTACTTTTCAGCTCATTGGGTAAGAATAGCTAATTACAGTAAGCTCTCATGATGTTGCATATCAAGGAGATGTCACATTTTGAAAACATCCTCCCGTTCTATAGTGCCAACCTTGCATTACATTTACGCCAGAACTTGCTACTTTTTACAATAAAATGAAGACAGATGGAAAGGAGTTTGAGATCATCTTTTCCTCATCTGACCATTCAGCGGAAGACTTTGAGGAGCATCTCTCATCAATGCCTTGGTATGCTATACCATTTGGTCATGAGGCAAGCAAGAAGATTGCAAAACAGTTTGAGATTGATGGTAAGATACCAAATACATTATTACTGGCATGATCATGGAAAGTATAATTTGAGAAAAAATAAAAAAAAACACACAACTACATATCATAGTAATTAGCTACAAATTATTATTGTTTATATAGTTTCATATGAATGTAGGTATACCAACTCTAGTCATAGTTGATGGTACGACTGGTCACGTGATCACTGAGACTGGTCGAGGGATGATTAACATTGATCCCAAAGGAGAAGTAATCAAGCATGCCTAATGATATTATCATGCCATACAAAGAAAAACAAGATTGTTATTGTTGTATAAATATATACATCCATATATGCATTGTTTTTCTTTCAGGATTTCCCGTGGTATCCTAAACCAGTTGAAGTCCTTCATGATGGAAAGGTTGACGATCTTAACACACGACCTAGCATGATTTGGTTTACAGGTACAAGCTGATAATGAATCTATAATTATGATGCAGCAATTAGTTGCATGCATGTACATACATGTATGGTCTTACCATACAAATTGAATGCATGCATAAACTTATCAGAAACCTTATGAACTGTCTGATAGAGTTTGAGTGTCTCTAGTAAACAGTAATAAGCAATATATGACAAACAAGCCAGTGTACATTAGATTATAGTAACTATGTCAGCTTAGTGTTTGGAAATAATTCCTTGCATGTTCATACACGTAGTCTGTAGTAATTACATGGAGTTTATAGTATTGCTTTAATTGGATTTGTCTTCTTTTCAAGATGGCAGTGAAGATCAGGTAAAGGCTGCAAAATCAGCAATGACTCCTGTAGCAGCGCCATATTTCGAAAAAAACAAAGATAACAATGATTCTCTGTGTTTTCTATACACTATTAATAATTCCTTGGAAAGCAACATACGGAAATTACTCCAGATATCTGACACTCCTTCTCTTGTCATTGTTAATATATCTTCTGATGCTGGTCCAAGCAAGGCTGTATATGGTGGCCCTGAGCTCAACCAAGAGGCTGTCAAAAATTTTTTTAAAGAGTTTGAAGAAAAATCTTTGTCATTTGAGGTCCTGCAATAACTTAACTTTTTAAATACAATAATAATATTGAATTTTATTTTTTTTAATTTGTTTTAACGCCCACGTACACATTAGCCCCAGGGCCCACCTAGTTTAACGCCCACGCACAAGCTACAGCTCCTCCCTCTTCCAGCTCCTCCACAATAAAGCAAAAAATGGCGAGCTCTCTCTTCTCTGGTGTTGCTGAACTTTCCCGTGGCAAATCTGATAAAGTACCAGTGAGTAGTCTTGACGGAGAAGGCAAGGTGGTAGGGCTGTACTTCAGTGCCCACTGGTGTCCACCATGCCGGGGATTCACTCCTAGACTCGCTGAATGGTACACTAAACTAACCAGTGGAGCACTAAAGGATAAGCTGGAGATTGTCTTTGTTAGCTCTGATAGAGATGAAACATCTTTTAATGAGTATTTCTCAGAGATGCCTTGGCTTGCACTCCCATATGAGAATAGAGATAAAAAGGTATAGGTGAAAAGAATGGATCATTCATTACAAACTTAATTTTGTTTCTTTGCAGACCGAGTTGAGCAAGAAATTCAAAGTGTCTGGCATCCCAACCCTTGTCTTTGTTAACGGAGAGGATGGTAAGACTATAACACAAGATGGCCGCTCGGTTGTGACGGACGATCCAGACGGGAAAGACTTCCCGTGGGCTCCTCCAACGTTAGAGGAAATCCTGTTGAGTGCAAAGTTCATCAACAAGGACGAGAAGGAATTGAATTGGAGTGACGTGAAAAAGAAAACTGTTGGATTTTACTTCTCAGCACATTGGGTATGCAAATCATCAGTCTTGCATGTATATTCACTTAAGTCCCTTTATATTTATTTATTTATTATTATTATTTTTTTTTATACATGTAGTGTGGGCCTTGTAAGACGTTCACTCCACAGTTGGTCAAGACGTTTGATAAATTAAAATCAGACGGAAAAGAGTTTGAAATTGTTTTTGTCTCGTCCGATCGCTCTCAAGAAGATATGAAAGGCTACTTTTCAACCATGCCCTGGCATGCCGTGAAGTTTAGAGACCCAGCTGGCAAAAAACTGAGCAAACACTTTGAAGTTGAAGGTATAAAGTAGATCTGAATTTAATCTTATATGTTGCAATGCGCCCATGATAGGAATTCCAACTTTAATCATATTTGACTGTGAAACAAATAAAGTTATATCCACTAATGGAAGGGGTAGAGTTAGTGGCGACCCTGATGGTCATGTAAGTTATGTCATAATCATATAATACACTGTGTAACTCCACATGCATGATTAATGATTAGTTATTTTCATGTTTGTATGTTGATGTTGATGTTGTCCCTTCTCCTGTTTGTTTAGGAATTTCCCTGGCACAGGAAACCAGTCGTGGTATTGAAAGAAGAGAACACAGGCGATGTGAATGACCACCCTCACCTGATCTGGTTTACTGGTAACTTACACAATTCTTATAGTTTACAGTTGTTATAGTTCAATCTCACCTTTAGGTGACACTAGCCCCGAGACAGCAAAGGAAGTATTGCTCCCTATAGCTACTGAATATATCAAAAAGAATGAAGGGTTTTATTTCATGTATACCGACAAAAAGGAAGACGAAGAAGGAATGCAAGATTCCCTTGCAAGTTTTATAAATCTTCCTGAAAGACGTCCTCTCCTGATAGTCATTGATATCTCTGGGCAAAGGAAGGCCATCATTGAAGATGCTGAAATTACTGCAGAGACGGTAAAGGATACTCTGAAGAAATACGAAGATGGATCTCTGAGCTTTGTTGGTATAAAAGCTTGAATAAAAAACTCCTTTTTATGACTTTTAAGTATATAGATATAGTAGCAGAGTGTAAAAATATATTTGTATTTTTATAAGTGCCGTTTTATAGTAAAAAATTTTTCAAGTTATTTCTTCTAACATTAATTACTAGTAGACTGATTGATGCATGCATCAGTGCAGCTGAGCACATGGTGATCTAGTGTTCACAGCAAATTCTGCTAAATGACAAGTAATGAAGGTATTCATGCAGCTGCTTATATAAGCCTCAGCAAGATTCATATTCTGACACTTCAGTTCAGTCAAGATCGAGGTATCATGACAAGCAAACTCTTTTCAAGCATCCGTCACTTCAGCTTTGGGAAGAAGGGATCAAGGGACAAGGTATCCCTTGACGCCATTGACGAGCCAGGAATGATAGTAGGGCTCCTCTACAGTGCCTACTGGTGCCCAGCTTGCATTGAGTTTACAAAAAAGGTTGCCCGTTGGTACGAGAAAATCCAACAAAAATCTGCTCTTGGTAAGAAGACCTTGGAGATAGTCTTCATCAGTTTTGACAGGGATGAGAACGAATTCAACAAGCACTTTGATACCATGCCTTGGCTTGCAGTTCCATATGAAGATAAGAGGGTTTGCGTGAGTTTTTGATTCTTTGCAATTGAGATTATGCTCTTGTTTCTAGAACAAGCTGAGTCAAACCTTCCATGTCCACAGCATCCCAACACTCCTGCTGTTTGATGGTAAAACCGGGACTCTCCTTACTAAAGATGGAAAGGGCATTGTTGAGGAAGATCCAGATGGAGATGAGTTCCCAACTATTGTCTTGGAGGTTGAGCAAAAGCCTTGAATGAAACATGGAAACCATTCAAGTGCAAGCCCAGGACTAAAAGACTATAACTATATAACTAAAACATTAATAGGCCCTTTTCCATAGATAGCTATAGTTACATGTACTTCACATTGTTTTAGGCCTTTTTTCCTTTTTGGTTGAGTTTCTTCTTTCATTAAAAGTTTAAAAAGATAATTTGAATACTGCGGCCCTGCAATATAAGATAAAATTGCAACTTGCTAGCATGAGAGGCAGTTGCTACAGGAGATATGTCGTGTTTGCCATAAGATTAAAACTACATCAAAAAATCAATTCTCAAGAGATATAAAATCAACTAAAATCAAATGAATATTCACAGCAATTATATTATTAGTGTCACTACTGAGTTCTAATGAAAACGACTTACTGCCTTTGAAACAATTCACAATTAATACTTGAAATTAATGCGGGCCCAGCAGGGCAAAGGGCAGTTTAAATTAGTTGGCACCCTAGAAAACAAAACACAAGAGCTATAATAAAGGAGCTCTCGATTGACAGCTATAACTTTGCAATAGATAAATGGCGGCAAAGAAAGGTATTCATAGTACAACTAATAGTGATAAAGATTGAATGTTCTACTAGCATAAGACAGTGTTCTCTCAAGCTACAGTCATCGTAATGTAATAATTTTGACTGTAACTGATCTCATAATACATATTGGACATTCCCTTATTAGGAAAATCGATTGCAGCTACTTATTTATGTTATCCATTACTTCATACCTCCTCTTCGTCCCAGCCTTCGGAGGCTCCGGCCTTATGGTAGTGGATCTTCCTCAGCTCAGCAAGTTTGGTCCTCTCCATCTCAAGCTCCTTCTCCAACTCAAGGGCCCTGACCTAAACAACAACAACAACAACAACAACAACAATAATAAAACAATAATAATAATAGTTTACTTGAGATTCCATCTCATAGCGCTTGGTTTGGTTCAGGCTAAGCTTAGAGAAATCAACTTTATTGGCAGCTAGAGAGAGAGAGAGGGAGAGAGAGAGAGAGAGAGAGAGAGAGAGAGGGGGGGGGAGAGAGAAAGATAAAGAGAACACAAACTACGTGTACAAACCTTCAGCTTTAATATCAGCGCCAGATTGAGCAGAGGCAACAACAGATCCAGTAGCTTCGGACACTACATCAAAGAAATAGCACAAAATCACACGACACAAAATAGCAAAATGACACATACCAGCCCTAGAAGAAGCTTTCAAAGCTTTGAGCCTCTCGCTGCGAGCCCTTGCCTTGACCATAGAAGCAGCAACCTAAGGATAGAGATGAGGTTAAGTTACTCGTTGATATTTAAAAGTGGCGGGTTTTTACCAGCTGGGCAGTGCAGGCGGCAATGTCCTTAGAATTAACAATCAACGCCTCAAACTTTCCGTTGCCACTGACAACCTTATCAGCACAATCACTAGAGGGAGAGAAGGAGAAATACATAAAACAAATAAGATCTCTCGTCTCTCCACGCAATGATTATTATGTTGAAGTATAGACGTACACAAGCCTTGACGCTCCATGGCCAACTTGCTTAGCGGCAGAGATCAAACCTTCGGACCAGTTGTGGTTCTTCTTGTAAAACTCTTTAGCGTTGCTACCCTAATAATAAGAATAATAATTAGCAATAACAATAACAATAACAATTAATAATAATAACTAGCAATAACAATAATAACAACAATTAGTTATAATAATGGTCTTAAGTCGATACCAAATATGGTAATGCTCTTAAAAACCAATTCTTAAGTCGTAAACAGCAAAGCACTATTATTCACAAATCCTAAGAGGGTCGTGGTGCTAAACGCAGTTATGATCATTATGAAGACTTTTTTGTCTTAGCAGATTTGCTTCTCGACACTATTTCTAAAAAATTGTTTTAAGAAAGGAAAAACAGGAAGGGGTAAAACAGCAGCCCTTGAGGGAGTAGCTGGTCTCAATTAAAAGCAGAAGAGATCTAGCCATTCGTCATAACTACTCTCTCTCTCTCTCTGAAACTCACAGGTCCTTCAGCGACAACTTCTTGCTGGAGTTCCTTAGAACGGACAATCAAGACTTGGATAGCCTTCATCAGATCAGTGCAGGAATCAAGTATTCGAGAGTTGACCTCAAGATTAACACCGGACTGCTCTTCACGAGAACGCTTCAGGATCTCCTCAATCTTTCTCGCAGCCTCATTAACAGCCTAGAACCATGAAGGGGGGAAAAGGTGAAAATAACGTTATCATTGTTCTATTTACAGACGACATTATCGAACTTGTCATCATCATTCCCAACGATGACGAAGGGGAGAACGCCAATGAAAACAACGACAATAGGGACAATGCCAAAGGGGAAAACGCCAATGGGGACAACGCCAATGGGAACAACGCCAAAGGGGACGCCAATGGGAACAACGCCAAAGGGGAAAATGCCCCAGAGGATAAGGCCAAAGCTAATGTCAATGCAGCTGCTTAATGGCCTCGTCATTAAAGGGAACAAGGACCCAGCATGTAATGATTTAGGACGTTTTTTGTAGTTTTAGTATTATCTTTATAATAATAATAAACAGTTATTATTATCATTAGTTTCTTAGCTATCTTTTAATAGGCTTTTTTATTGTTATTGTTTAAAAATGAATAAAATCAAATAAATAACGACTCACGATGGAAGTGCTGGCCATCTCTTCATCAACAATGTCTCCCATTTGGGCGCTCTCCTCTTCGGCAGCTTCGGCCCTCTCACGCTTCAGATCCTAACAAGATACAATAACTTAAACATCACTCCAATCCATGTACATGTAGAAAATGTACATGTACATGTATGCCTACCTCGATATCACCCAAAAGTTGTTTCAAGGCCAGCTGGAGCTCGGCAGCAGCGCTCTTGACCTTCATATTGTTCGGAGCATTGGAATACATCTCCCTCAAGTAGTTCAGGGTAATGCTACCAATCTCCTTGCATTTAGCAGTCACTTCTATAGAGAAAGAGAGAGAGGGAACGTGTGCAGTTAATAATGGTATCAGTATCAGTATCATTGATATATCAGTGATATGTTAACGCACTTTGATCAACAGGTCCATTCGATATCCCGTACTGTATGATCTGGACCATACGATGAGCCATTTCAGGGACAAGAGCAAGAAGAGACTCCATTTCTATATAATGCCCCATACCATTATAATAAGAACCATTGATTCAGTCTTCTGTATCTCCCTCCCTCCTCTCTCTCCCTCCCTCCTCCACTCCCTCTCCCTCCCTCCCTCCTCATCTCCCTCTCCCTCCCTCCCTCCTCCTCTCCCTCTCCCTCCCTCCCTCCTCCTCTCCCTCTCCCTCCCTCCCTCCTCCTCCCCGTCTCCCTCCCTCCCTCCTCCTCTCCCTCTCCCTCCCTCCCTCCTCCTCTCCCTCTCCCTCCCTCCCTCCTCCTCTCCCTCCCTCCTCCTCTCCCTCTCCCTCCCTCCTCCTCTCCCTCTCTCCCTCCTCCTTTTCCTCTTCCTCTCCCTCTCTCCCTCCCCCTCTCTCTCTTCTCTTACCAGCTGGAGCTGGTTCCTTCAAGTATTTGGCAAAAGTACTGTGGAGGTTTATAGTAACAGTAGTAGCCTCACCAGCTTTCTTAATAAGAATATCTGGAAAAAGAAAGAAAATTGTTGTTGTTGTTATTATTGTTGTTGTTATTGTTATATTTACCAGGTGCACAAGCAATCGTATCATTCGGAAACTCATCCATATCTCGCAGTGATTGGTTAACAATTGATTCAGCCTGTCTAACAACCGCAACTACAAAGAGAAGGATAAAAGCATAATTTAACCATTTGTAGTTGGATGGACAGTATATGTACAAAGGATATGACACCACAGTAAGCCTCCATGTGTCATTTCACAGCTACCATTATTATTGATATTATTTTGACAATCATTACCACTAGTAGGTACCATTTTGCACTATCCACAATCAAAGAGCCTATCAAAGTGGATATTAACTAGAAATGCTGCTATTTTACAAAGCATTATCACCACATGTGATAATGACGTGTTCTTTTTTGCTAGAAGATTGCAAATTTTGCTAAAAACTTGCAACACGTGATCAAACACTATCCACAGTCAAAGAGCCACTACCAAAGTGGATATTAATGCTGGTTTGCTAAAGATACTGCAATTTTACAAAGTATTATCGCCAAATGTGGCTATGACATGTTCTTTTTGCAAAAAGATTGCAAATTTTGCTACAAAGTTACAATACTTGATGAAACACAAACTCAACTCACTACTACCATGTAATAAATCAGTAACCAGATTTGGCAATCAATCTTTGCTAATCTTCAGGTAGGTCCTGGAACTTCAAAAAGACAGCTGTCAAAGCAGCAAGATAAGCTAGGGCTATTGATCTTTATCAGCTAGTGATAAGGAAGGAGCTCTCGCTTAGACTGCTACTGAAAAAAGCGCCTGCAAAACGCTCTTTTATAAGCAAAAGAGCGAGTTACTGGTTTGACCTGTTTGACCACTCGGCAGCGGATATTAGCAGCGAAATTAGCGCTATTTCAAACTCGTAGGACAACCTTTTACACCATAATACAGGGTTTGGGATAAAAGATATACATACATTAGGTATGACATGTACTTGAATGTACTGTGGATACTAACCAAGGAGAGAGTGAGAGCTGGCTTGTGCTGATTTCTCTAGCTGTTGCTGCAATGAATTAGTTGACTCTTGTAACTTTGTAGCTTCCTAGAGAGAGAGAGAGAGAGAGAGAGAGAGAGAGAGAGAGAGAGAGAGAGAGAGAGAGAGAGAGAGAGAGAGAGAGAGAGAGAGAGAGAGAGAGAGAGAAGTTTAAGTAATGTACATGTGTATGTGTCATACAATTTCTTTCGCCTTCAAAGATTGTTCAAGTAAAGTTATCTTGGACGTCTCATCAGACTAAGAGAGAAACAAAAAATTAATAAAACAAAAAAGCAACATCAATAAACTAACAGTTTTTGATCTCAATACTTCAATTCTTGTATTAAGTGATTCTACCCTACCCTGTAGCTCCTATAAAACATGCCACATGACTATCACATGATTCTACTAGCACTCACGACACTGTTGGCCTCTTCCTTGAGTAGTTTGGTCTCAGTTTCACGAAGTTTCTTTTGTGCGTCCCCATTCGTTCTAAGCAGCTGCACGTGCTCGTTACGAAGTTTTTGATAAATGTCTTTTAATTGCGTGAACTTTTGTTCGACAGCTTTCGTTCTTTCTAGAAGAAAAGGTAATTTTAAAAACAATTGCTTCTCTGACCATCTGATTCCACTTGTGTTGCTCCCATTGATTTCTCTGCATCAATCATTTCTTTTAAACGAACGTTCTCCTGTAAAAATTGCGGCAAAATCACAAAAATAGTTAATGATATATAAATTACGGTGCAAGCTTGTTCGGCGACTTCTTTATATTCTGATAGTTCTTTGTTTTTCTGTAAAAAGACACCATTAAATTAATAAAGTTTTATTATTCAACTCATAAAATTTAATTAACCACTTGTTAATTAACTAGTAGTTAATTAACTAGTTAGTTATTAATAAATTACTTCTTCCATTTGGGTTCTCGCTGCTCCTAATAGTTCTAAGTTGGCGAGGTTTTGTTCTTCGAGTTCTCTGATACGATCCTTCAGTTCAACAATCTCTCTCATTAACTGCTCAATCAATAAATCCCTAAACATTAATAATAATAATAATAATAATAATAACAATAATAATAATAATAATAATAATAATAACAACAATAATAATAATAATAATAATAATAATAATAATAATAATACCCTGTACTATAGCCCATGGTTTTTTCCAAAAAATGGCTCCGAAATCACCCCCAATTTTTATTACATTTTCTGATACATATTGATGTACTTATGCTGTGTAGAAAGTTTGAGTCGATTCCGACTTCAATTTTTCAAGTTACGACTATTTTTTAAAAACTCCAAATTTCGGAAAATTTCCCTGTACTATAGCCCATGGTTTTTTCCAAAAACGGCTCCGAAATCACCCCCAATTTTTATTACATTTTCTGATACATATTGATGTACTTATGCTATGTAGAAAGTTTGAGCAAATTCCGACTTCAATTTTTCAAGTTACGACCATTTTTTAAAAACTCTAAATTTCGGAAAATTTCCCTGTACTATAGCCCATGGTTTTTCCAAAAACAGCTCCGAAATCACCCCCCAATTTTTATTACATTTTCTGATACATATTGATGTCTTTATGCTACGTAGAAAGTTTGAGCTAATTCCGACTTCAATTTTTCAAGTTATGACCACTTTTTAAAAACTCCAAATTTTGGAAAATTTCCCTGTACTATAGCCCATGGTTTTTTCCAAAAAATGACTCCGAAATCACCCCCAATTTTTATTACATTTTCTGATACATATTGATGTACTTATGCTATGTAGAAAGTTTGAGTCAATTCCGACTTCAATTTTTCGAGTTATGATCATTTTAGTGTATCAGTATATACATGTACATGCACCCGTACCTTTCATCAGTGATGGTTGGTGGTGGTACTGATGGTGGTACCTCATTAACAAACGGTGTGAACTCCTGCTGACCAAAAACTGAATCAAACCTGCTACTATCAGTCTCCTAAACAACAACAACAATAACAACAACAATAACAAGGTGAGGTAATTACTTCATTTACTGGTGCAGTGATGGGCGTTCCAAGATCAATAAGTGTCCCATCAAGTGTATTCAGTCTTGATCTTGGGTCAATGCTGGACTCTGGAGTGATTGCAGTTGAAGCTAGTGAATACTCTGCCTCTATCATTGGCTGTCCTCCTTCATGACTGAAGACGGTATTGGAGAGATGTAGCTCGTCAAATGAGCCGATTAGAAAATTAGGAGGATCCTAAAGAGAAAATATAATTGATTATAATATAATGACTCATTGATTAGTTAGCTTATTATTAATGACTTTAATTAATAGCTTCATAACTAACCGGGGGTAGGACGGGAACATCGACAAACTTTTTGATGTAGTCGCGTTTAGCTGCTTCAGCGAAATACTTCCTTAAACTGAAGAAATAAATAAATAATAAATAAATTATGACATGAATATTCATGTGCTTACGCAGAGTATTGTCGGTTAAATCTTTCTCTATGACCATTTAATGTTTCGGCTGGTAAACCTAAAATAAAATAAATAAAATACATAATTTGAATAGCATTATACTAAATTTAACTGCAAATTACACAGTACAAACGCCCACACATATAATTAAAGTGTATCTCACTAGTGTGTAGGGCCTTCATTAGTTTGACCACTAGGTCGTAAAGAGCAGCTGACTCCTTTATACAAGGAACAAACGGAGCAATCCTGTACTGTAGCTGGACCTGAGTTATGGGTTCTGATAAAGTAGCATTAACTGGTGAAGGGGCGGAGTTAAAGGGTGGGGCAGAGAGAAATATTATTATTATAATTTATCATAAAATTTTTATTTTACCTCCTGCATAAAAGTGAAGAATGGCCGACTGGTAATCAAAAACTTCTACTGTTAATTGAAAGCTAAAATAAAATAATTAATAATAATAATAATAATAAAGTGGGTGTGGCTACAATTACTTACACATAGTCAATGTCACTTGGTACTACAAAAGGTTTTTCAGTAAAATTTAATGTACACGGAATGTCTGGATTCTAAAAAGAGACGATAATTAATTAATAATAAAATTAATAATAATTAATAATTAAAATTTACTTTGACATGCAAGGCTATCTTGTTCCAAATCACTTTGAGATATGATGTAATCATCTTTGATACTGGATCACCGAGTTGATTCTACATTAACACAAATCAATATCAATGATATCTCAACATCAATATCATTGAGATCTTACCCAGTGTCTAGCAAGTTCACTGACAAATTTTGCATGTGTCGCCGACCTTTTAGCATTCTAGGGGAGGAAGGAGAGGGAGAGAGAGAGAGAGAGAGAGAGAGAGAGAGAAAGGTGAGATTACACAATGTGGTTTCACTACTAATCTGTTAACAATAATATGACATCTCATAACAAACTCCAAAAAGTAAAAGAAAGCAAAATTTCTAAAAATGTAAACAGTCAATAATCTGAAACTGAATGCTAGTTACCATACGTGTATCAAACACTAGCCAAAAATACTAAAAAGTAATAATAATAAACGATAACAATAAAGAAGCTATAAATAGAATAAAAGGTTACAAATTATGACGGCAAAGGATATAAATAGATGTTAACATGATAATAATTAAATATCTTGATAATTAAAGTCAAATAAGGCCATGACAAGATAACAAGTATGGAAAACATCAACAAATGACGAGATGACATTTTGATACAGTGAATGCAGAGTAAATGCTGTTACTGAGCAAAGCAAAGAGAGAAGATAAAAATAAATTTTAGAAATATGAGACTCTGTCATTAATGTTTATATTAAATAACAGAATAATCAAATTAAAGAAAATGGATTCTCTTTCCTCTTTCATCCTCCTCCTTCTCTCTCATACCCTCTCTCCTTACGTCAGGGTAGCCATCTCTTAACATTTTATGTATCATGTAGCAAGACTTGTAACAGACCACACCCTGTCTTTCTAGAGGATGGCTCCGAACACACTTCCAAAAGGTTGAGCAGTTTTTCTCCCTCCAAGTAGAAATGGTAGCACCTGCATTAAAGAATATTTAAAATTAAATAAATAATGATTGTATGATAATTAAATGAGAGGAACAAGCAGTAAACTACAGTCTATGTAGATCATAAACCACAGGCAAGCAATTCCAAATGACACTTAAAATATGACCTATAACCCAGGTATAGTATAGCCTCTATCATAAGGACACACTAGGCCTGAGTTAAGGACACCTTTATAATGAGGAGTTTATAATGTCCCAATTGGTACAAGCCTTTACAAAAGTACCTCTGAAATGAGGACACTTCTGTATTAAGGACAGGTAGTGTGGGCCCAATGGTGTCCTTAATAAAGAGGCTACACTGTGCTTTATCAGTGCTAGTAACTGGCTTACTTCTAACATGCTTCTCTTTGATAGGAGCTTCATTTATTTGTAGTGCTTTGCTAAAAACATCATTCTACAGTTCAAAATTATTTCAAAAACAATAGTGATAATTTTAACTCTAGTGCTGAACAAAGCTTACCAGCTCCTTTTCAAACTTCGCTTTGTCCGCTATGGGGTCGTACTTTGGTTGAGTCCCTAGAAAAGATGGAGGGAGGGTAGCCATTATGCGTGGATGAAGAACCACTGGAGAAAAGACCTTTATTGCTCAATTAGTCACGCCCAATTGTTTACACTACCAGCCCCACCCTTTTATTTAATGAGCCACGCCCATTCGCCCATTCACCCATCTTCCTTTTTTACATTTGGGCTACGCGAGACTAAATAGACAACGTACAAGCTTGCACTTTTATTTCTCCATATCCTCCAGCTAGCAGCAATGGCTAAAAAGGTTAGAATTGTAGCTTGTATGCTCTATCATCCATTAATGCATGTTCCTGAATGCATAAAGAGCATTTAGCTGCACTGCAGTACATTAATGCAGTGCATATGCTAGTATGCTGAGTATGCTTAATGTTGCATGCAATAAATCATGTTTCTTATAATTTGTAGATTCCTGATGATGATGACCTGAGTAAAGACATGCATAAAATTTCCTTAGAAGATGATACCAAAGGTACAGATGATATATTAATTGAAGGAATTAATTATGAAGTTTATCTTTCTATCAAAAGGAAAAGGCATAAAAAAGGAGGCTGTCGAAAAAGGGGCAGCTACAAAGTCCAATGAAATCACAGTTGTTACATGGAATATCAATCACGGTAGTTATGATAAGGATAAAGGAACATCTGGATATGGTGATATGCGTAGAGAGCTTATTAGATATTACACTGACAGAAACCCTGGGCACTTATACTGCATACAAGAAGCAAGTGGTGTATTTGATGAAGAAAATTTCTGCTATTTATGCCAAAAGAGTAATCCTAGAGCCAATAAGGATGGAGCAGTAGTTTTTCAGAAAGAGATGAAGCACACACCGCCACCATTGAAAGATGCCAAATCAAAATGTCACTATGATGATGACGTTCGTCGCTTCTATGGAGTCCATTTCTCTATCAAAGATGGCGACATAACACACAGTTTTACTCTAGTCTCGTACCATGGGTATCACAGTGGAAAGAATAATGAAAATAAAAAGGTTGAAATAGAAAAGTTTTTCATCCAGATGCTAGAGGTTGCTGAGATCCATAAGATGACGATCATCATTGGGGGAGATTTTAACCTGGCAGTTGAAGAATGGAGAGGAGAGGCTGAAAAGTTAGGTGCTGGTAGAATCAAGGTTGCTGATGCATACAAATCAGGAGAGCTGCGAAAAATACATGGAAAATCGGCAGTCATTGATACATTTGCAGTTGTATATCCTCCTGGAGATATACCACACACTCACTGTGAGATGAATACTCCTGTACCTGTCAATCAAGATGAAGCAGTAGAGCACATTAAAGTAGAGGAGTTGACGCCAGAAAGAATAAAAGAGCTCTACAAGATAATGGATCACGATGCTGTTACAGTAAATGTTAAGCTCATAACAGCTAAACAGGAGCCTAAAGGTCCAAAATAGCCAACAAAAATATTCCTTGAAACTGACGAGAACATATTTTTAACACTTACGTGTATATTCGCTATGCTAAATAAGCCCCACTATATTTGCTATTAGTTTTGTACGTTATATATATTGCAAAGTATTTTGGCTTACCAGTTTTTTAAATGAGATTACTTTACTATGATGATATGCCATTCTTACACTTTACTCCTCCATCTCCCTACAGACACACTATAGTACTCATACTGGTGTCTCTAATAACTGTTACCTTTCCTCCTCCGATGGTGTTTTTGGTGAATATCTACAATAATTCAACTTACCATTTTTACCTTTAGTACCATTAAGCCACTTTTCATTTTTCAATAGCAGACAGTGCTAAAGATGATTAATTAAATTAAATTAATTAATTCATGTGCTATTGTAAAATTCCCCGTAAAGGGCAATTCCCAAGAAATATAGGACCACTATATTTATTATTATAACGAGGCAAATGATAACAATATGCATTTTGTTTGATGATTAGCCCCCACAAGTGATCAAACATATTAAGACACACGTCATGAATAAATCAATGAATAAATAAATGAATAAATCGATGAACAAATATTGACACAATTCTCACTAACCAGAGTCCAGCAGCTTTATATATTCATTATTTCCCTAAAAATGTATTAAAAATATAATCATTTTCCTTCTCAATGTAATAATGGCTTACCGATTCAATACCGAATCCTTCAAAGAGAGGGAATGTACTTTCAAAGTGGCAGCCATGAATTAAATTGGCGGGAAAACTTGCGCATGCGCAGATGATGAGGCTGCTCTTTTGCATTAGTAAGCCACACCTACACAATTGCACCTTCCAGCTCCACCCAAACTCAAAAGTTGCTGCAATGGATTCTGAAGATGATGATGGAAGTGAATCTCAAGAACAACAGGTAATGATTATAAACTGTGGAAAGCAGCTTGGTGTGATAAAAAAAGTCTAAAAACATACCTAGGCTAGACATGCAATTGCAATGTTAAAGCCAAAGGTTTTTAAAAGTACAAAATTGCACATCAGCAGCTGGTAAGCTGACAATAGGCTTGACAATAGGCTACATAGTAAAATGTGC
>NW_003546264.1:338693-340063 GCF_000090795.2 Amphimedon queenslandica | reverse complement strand
ATTACACTTACGTGGGCTGTGGTTTATCTTGTTTTGACAGGAAGATGATAAAAGTACTACAAACAACATAACTGGTGCTACTAAAGACGACTGTGCAGAGGAGTCACTGCTAAAAGCAGGTAGCCACACTTTCCCTCTTCCTCTTTACTGTTCCTCTTACAGATGACAGTGATGATGGTACTCTCTTACCTTGTGAGCTTTGTCAAGAATTGTTTCCCATTCTGAGCATTGAAGAGCATCAAGAGTACTGCAGGACATCTTCTGAGAATCAAGAGCTATCAACTAGTGGTACAACAAGTCCTTCTATTTCAAAGCAATTCAATAACACTCCTTCACCAGGAGAAGACAGCACTTCATCACCAGTAGACCATTCCACCAGCACTTCATCACCAGTAGACCATTCCACCAGCACTTCATCACCAGTAGACCATTCCACCAGCACTTCATCTCCAGTAGACCAGTCTACCAGCACTGATTCACCGACAGACCAGTCTACCAGCACTGATTCACCAGTAGACCAGTCTACCAGTGCATCATCACCAGTAGACCATTCCACCAGTACAAACAGTGATATATCCAATTGTTCTTTACCAGTTGATAGCTCATCTGTTGCAATGGATACTGGTAAGGACATTACACATATATAAAGAAGATTGTTGCTTAATATGTATTTTAAAAATATAGGTAACAGATACAATGGCATGACATACAGTTGGAATGTAACTCCTAATACTACACAAGTAAATTCACACTATACATTGATGTACATAGCAGTGTGTATTATTAAAGATGTGTGTTTTGTAAAGCATTTGTAAACAAAGCAATGCAACTACCAATAACATGTAGTTAATGATGTGTTTCAACGTGTACCTGATGTTTTTAGAGGAACAGTGTAGATTCAGTTTGTGCACAACTTGGTACACTACAATTATCATATCCACAGCAGAGAAGCAGCAAAGGTATTAATAATAATAATAGTCATAGCAAACATTAAATTTTTCATGATTAACAGATCAAATTTTGATGAGTATGGGTGGATATGGACAGTGCCAACATTGCAAAGTTAACTTGTTAACTTGCAGTGTGAAATATCATGAGAAGATCTGTCCAGTGGCTTTGAATGCCAATCCAGGTATAACTATATACTGGTATATGCTTAATGGTCTAATATTATACTGTTGTTAATAGGCTACTTGCTCCAAAGGATGGATGGTTACCAGCGATGTCAGTATTGTCAAGGAACTTTTCTATCAAGATCAGTCCAGTATCATCAAAGAATATGTCCAGCAAAACCTCTTGCGACTGCAGTACCTCTTAACCAGCCATCAAGTTATGCTACTAGCAATGTCACAGTCCAAGCACCTACTACT
>NW_003546264.1:324332-338483 GCF_000090795.2 Amphimedon queenslandica | reverse complement strand
AGCCAATACAGCAACAGGCAACCCGAGACTTTCTTTTGCTTGCAAGAGATCAAAATGTCTTCTCCTTTTACATTCTCAAGCACACTCTACTCTGAGCAGCCAGGAGGTAAGACTGATAAAGAAGCTGGAATAGGTTGTCCTTTTCACATCAAAAATTGCAACGTTACTGTCCATCAGCCTCCACCTCAAGGAAGTACCTGTCGCTACAACAATACTGCCAACTGTCGCTTCTATGGTACTATAGTACGCATTGAGGATAGAATTAATAGAGTGTTGCATCAGTTCCTATTAGTTTCATATCACGGGAAATATAACAGAATGAGCTCTGAGAATAGAAAGAAAGAGATAAGTGCCTTCTTTAAGCAGATGTGCACTGTTGCTGACATTCACAAAATGACAGTGATAATTGGTGGAGACTTTAACTTGAGAGTAGAAGAATGGAGAGCATTAGTGATTGGGGAGAACAGAGGAAGGAGGATAGAAGTTGCTGCTAACTACGAGATGGGTCCTAGAAGAAGAGGCTCTGATCTTTTGGATACTTTTGCCGTTGTGTATCCTCAAGGAGGTATAGGCTGTACTGTATGTACAATAGGCACTCCTGCAGCTGTTGATCTTGAAGGAGTACTGCAGGAAAGGCTGAGGACCGTCACTGATAGGGACACCATTTTACAAGAAAGGAGAGTTTTTAATATAATGGATCATGATCCTGTTTGTATGAGTGTTACTTTAAGCACACCTCAGTAGATAGAAAGATAGCATATATTTTTATACATACATTATATTTTTTATTTGCATTTATTTTTATTATTTATTTTTAAGCTTGTTACATTTATGTTTGCAGATGATAAAAGGGTGGGGCTCATAAATTTTAATAACTGATGGTCAATTAATGTGATGGGTGTGGTCTGTAGATTCAGCACTAGTCAGCAGCAAACAGCAAACGCAGAGTCAGAAGGGAATTTCCCAAGAAAGTAAAGCAAAGGAGCTAAAGCAACTGAGAGAAAAGCGGCCATTAAAAGGAAAAGGCAATGGACATTGAAGAAGAAGAAGAAGAGAACACGAAACACTGTACCAACTGGTGAGAATTGTTGTGAATACTAACAACAGCCTGAGTTAATACTAGTGTTTTATTTTATATTATATTCTCTAGCAAACACAACATTAAAACAGATGTATACGAGATGCATGTATTACACTGTCATCGGAGGATAAAGCTATGTCCTGAATGCAATGAGCCAGTTCCAAAGGAACAAATGGAGCAACACCACGAGGATAATCACACGGAAGCCCCGTGTGATTTGTGTGGACAAGGAATAATGAAGGACCAACTTGAGGACCATCAGGTACACTAATGGGATGAGCTGTACATGTACATATATAAGAGAATGTACATGTAGAATGGAATGGAATATACATGTAAAATGCAATGCATCTACAATAGAGATGTACATAGTTTCAATTGATGCACAATATGAATATGATAAACCTTATAATCCTTAATACCCTGTGGATTAATGGATACTAGGCACATGTACAACTTAAGTGTATTTTAATATCTTTCTTTATTTTGTGCTCTGTTACTATTTTGTGTGTTCTTTTTTTTAATGATATACACATTTTGTGAATATTTTTGGGGTTTTCCTATCGCCGTGAATATGCTTTATTTTACAATCCCTCTCACTCAATTTAGACTAATGACTGTCGTGAACGCAAGATCGAGTGCAAATATTGTCAGTTAGAAGTGAAAGCGATCGATTTCATGGAGCACACAGTTGCTTGTGGTAGCCGAACCGACGTCTGTGACAAATGTCTTACGAGGCTAATGCTTAAAGATATGGAGAATCACAAATGTGGCGAAGAACCACCTCCCCTCCTTTACAATCAGTATCATACTCCGCCAAAACCACGCCCAACTGGTACCAGGAGGGCCATACGTGTCGACGTTGACGAAGTTGAGCAGACACAAACCACAGAGCCTGGCAGATCAGGGTCAGATGATGTTAGCAATCAGTTAAGAAGAGATGAAGAAATGGCTGCCGAGCTTCAGGCACAATATACCAATGAAGACCCCGACCATCACAACGGCTCGCCACACCCTCTATCACCACATCCCCTCATGCCGAATTCCCACCTTATACAAGAAACTCGTTACTCTCCGACCACACCTCCTCGCGAGAGGCTAGCACATGATACTGGCGAAGACTTACTTAGAGAACAGCTCGAGTTTGAAATGAGGACAGGAACACGAGGCCAACCAACAATGGTACTTTATAATTACGCTGTCAGCGAGGAAGAGAAGAAGAAGAGAAATGGAGACAGTCCTGGTAGCCCTATTGTTTTAAATGACGAGGAAGGAGAGAGAGAGGAGGAGGAGGAGGAAAGGAGGAGAGAGCAACTGAGAAGAGATGAGGAAATGGCTAGACAGCTCCAGGAGGAAATGGCTAGACAGCTCCAGGAGGAAATGGCTAGACAGCTCCAGGAGGAAGATCAAGAAAATAGATTGATAACAAGATTTGGCCAAGTAATCGCACAGCGAAATTCTCCTTCTCCTTCTCCTCCTCTGCTCAATACTGGAGGAGGAGAGGGTGAGAGGAGAGAGAATGAAGAAGAAGGTGCCCTTATTCCTTGTGAAATATGTCAGGAGCTAGTCCGTTTTGAAGACTACCAAAAGCACACAGTAAGAATTAAAATTTTGACAGTATGTACATGTACATGGCGAGACATGACATTCATTTGAACGATTTTAGCAATTGCTCCTGTGAATCAGTGACAGGTTTCGCCTGATTGATGTTCATGCATTGTTTCCTTATCACGTGGTTAGTGGTGACGACATTCAGCTGGTCTTTAATAATCACGTGATACCTCTTGATGATGACATCATACAGCTGGGCCCTTATGATCACGTGATACCTCTTAAAGTTTAAAAAATATTTGTCAGTAATAAGCACTAGCTGCCTTATCTTATTGCTGTGATTCCAAGCACATTAGCAGATATGCCATTTATGTCCATTGTGATTTAGGCGCTTATATTCGTGTTAGTTTTAAACAGTAAACAACTTGATGACATGAACACAAGTATATACACTAATTACTGTTGTTTAGTTCTCTCTCTCTTCAAATTGTCATACATTTTGTTATTATTATTATTATTATTATTATTATTATTATTATTATTATTATTATCAAGATCTAGACTTGTACATGTATGTACATCATTGCTTATGCTTCCTCCTTATTGTTTCACTTTCATTATCAATAGGATGAGAAGCACTCCCATCTTGCTGCTTATCTACAAAGCATCGCTCACCCTCCCCCTCCTCCCCAAAGGTACTCTTCACCCGAGCGTGGAAGAACAGCTTCTTCTTCTTCTTCTTCAACTAAAAACAGTCCAAAAACTGAAGATGGTAATAGCACCTGGATATTGAACTTATTGTTATTTTGTTTATGATAGGCGATATCCATTGTTCATATTGTCATTTCAAATACAGCCCAAACGTAATAACATATCACGAGGTATGATCACAAAAATGAAGGACTCTTCAACTTTACTCTTTCTATATTCTTTTTCTCTCCTCTTTCAGACTATATGTGACATGAATCCTGATAGAGGTTTGAGCAGACCTCAGTTACCATCACCAAAAGTTAACAGAGCTAATAGCCCCTTGGCCCCAACCCGTCAACTTGAAGACCTAACTAGATCAACTGGTACATAAAAACTGTCGTGGATACATTATGCAGATCTAACCTCTCTCTCTCTTTCATTAGATGATACTGAAGATGATTTTGGCATTCCTTGTCAATTTTGTCAACGCATGTTCTCTTTCAGTGAAATAGAGCGTCACCAGAAAGCCTGTCCAACTCGTTTTGACCCTCGTTTTCTTGAAAGAGAAAGCAGAAGGAGTCCTCGAAGCTCCGATATCTTTAATAGCAACGTCAGTGATGACCGTAAAGCAAGGTAAGAAGAAATGTAATGTCTATTGTACTACACCTGTGTATTTGTCCTGTTATCTCCTACTAAAGTGCTTTAATACAATATTTCTATCAATTCCAATGTGACTAGCAAAATGCCTTCTTGAAAGAGAAAGATGATCAACCTGATTGCTATTAACTTTTTACTTCATCGATATTGAATATTGCATATACCCTGTTCATGATTTGCTGCTTTATCTATAATTATTTCCTGTAGGCCTGTATTCAATTCAGCACCTGTTGCTACTTCAGCTACTAAGAAGACCAGCTTGACTCCAACATTAAACTACGGAGGAGCTAGTGTGGCGGGTTATACCTCAACAACCCAAAGGATGAGACTTGGCAGTGATCCGACTAAAAAACCATCACTAGAGAATAAAATTTTAGCCGAGAGTAATGTCAACAAAAGCACCTACGTGTATACTACTAATAGTGGAGCTACAGGAGGAGGAGGAGGTAGAGGAGGAGGAGGAGGGAGAGGAAGAGGAGGGAGAGAAGGAGGAGGGAGAGGAGGAGGGACAAGAGGAAGAGGAGGAACAGCAAGACCTGGAGCAGAAAGGGGGAGAGGAGGACCAAGAGGACCTGAAGGAGGAGGAAGAGGGAGAGAAGGAAACAGTAGAGGAGGAGGAGGTTCATTATATATTGATTTGACTGCTAGTAATAATAATGGGAACAGGACTGGAGACAATGGAAGATATGGTCTTGTTATAGAAGGCACTGCCATTACTCCTCCTGGTGATAAAGAAGAAGAAGAAGAGATGGAAGTCGAACCTTCTTTTACCGAAAGTGATGGTAGCAGTAAAGGCTATCAAGGGAGCAGCTTTACAAAGTGGAGGAAATAAAGAACAACTTTTTGTGATAATGACGATGGTCATTATTACATCTGTGCATTTGTATAGAATAAGTGCACACACTTTAGCATGAGACGTTAAATAAAATGCTCTTCTTTTTCGTTCATCTTTAAATTATTAATGTAATTATGATACTTTAAGATGTATTTTGAATTTAAACTGGCCCCTTATGACTCGGGTTCTGAATCACGAATCTATTAATTATTCATGATTATGGTTGTCCACGCCTACAAGCATGGTTAGGTTAACAAGAAACAAACTTAGGAGTAAGTAAGTGCTTGAACTCAGCTCTCCCTCCCGCCCTTTCTCTCCTACTTACTCTCTTTTTCTGTTTTTAGTCATGTTGAAGGCACAGGTACAGGTAGTCAAGGTGCCAAAGAGAGAAATAGAAGAAGTTAAGACACAATTCTCATTTACTTTTTTACATCTTCTCATTAGGTAAGGAATATGAAGAGCTAAAGGAGAAACTGAAGAGAGAGCGATCGTTGCTGGTTCTTTGGCGGAAACCTCACATTACATTAGCATACTTTTTAAGAGAACTTTTCATAGAATTTAAGAAACTAATTCACGGGTGATCCTTTAAAATATAGAAAATTACTTTTATAAATTAAATTATTGAATCCTCTTTTTTTACAGTATATTGCAGCACAGGAAAACTGTTAGTTTGTTAGTAATTACTTTATTAATATCAGCTTTATTGTATTATTTAGATGGACCCCATCAAGAGGTAAGCCCACTATCTATTATTATCATCATCATCACTATTACTACTACTATTGTGTAGTTTGTGCGTAAAGTTGAATGGCAGCTGCTTTGGTGTGGCTATTGGATTGGATTAGGGATTTTATCATCAGTTGGACTAGGAACAGGATTACATACTTTCCTCCTCTACTTGGTATGAGAGAGAGGGAGGGAGAGAGAGAGGTGGTTATAGTGTTCCTGTAGGGTCCCCACATTGCTTCGGTAACAATGGCCGCCTGGTCTTGTAAATCTGTTGATTTCCCTGAGCCACCATATCCACACAAGTACATACATGTACATGTATACACGTATGTGCATGTACACCTGCTAATTTAGTATAATATGTCCAGAAGAGGCCGCCTCCTATAGGATTACATTATGGACGATTGTTACTAAAGTTAGATTGGAGTCATTTATGTGGGTGAGTTATGGTTGTATGATCAATATTAACTTTTATGATACTTACTTTGTTGTCAGGGTTTAGGTACGGCACTGGGTGAATTACCACCATATTTCATGGCTAGAGCTGGTAATCGAAGACCTCCATCATTACATGTACATGTATGTCCTTCTCTCTCTCTCTCTCTTAGCTCGTCTCTCAGGATCAGAAGAAGATGATGAAGAATATGAAGAATTGGAGGCAGTTTTGCACTCGCAAAAGAAAGTCAGACAAAGTTGTAATACTGTTTCTCAAATTATCACAAACTTTTGTAGGATCCACTTACACGAGCTAAGAAAGCAGTCCATAGACTAGTGGAAAGGGTTGGCTTCTTTGGGATCTTACTCTGCGCTTCAGTATGGGACCATTAGTAGTCTTAAGATGTACTCTCTCTCTCTCTCTCTTTTTGTTCTTCAGATACCTAATCCATTGTTTGATTTGGCTGGCATAACTTGTGGCCATTTCCTCATTCCTTTTTGGACCTTCTTTGGAGCTACTGTCATTGGGAAAGCAATCATAAAGATGCACATACAAGTAAGTACATGTACATGCTGTCGAATCATTTGAAAAGCTCTGTGTGGCATAAAGACATCAATATGTATCAGAAAATGTAATAAAAATTGGGGGTGATTTTGGAGCCATTTTTTGGAAAAAACCATGGGCTATAGTACAGGGCATTTTTCCGAAATTTGGAGTTTTTTAAAAATGGCCATAACTTGAAAAATTAAAGTCGGAATTGGCTCAAACTTTTTACATAGCATAAGTACATCAATATGTATCAGAAAATGTAATAAAAATTGGGGGTGATTCCGGAGCCATTTTTTTGGAAAAAACCATGGGCTATAGTACAGGGAAATTTTCCGAAATTTGGAGTTTTTAAAAAGTGGTCGTAACTTGAAAAATTGAAGTCGGAATTCACTCAAACTTTCTACATAGCATAAGTACATCAATATGTATCAGAAAATGTAATAAAAATTGAGGGTCATTTCGGAGCCATTTTTGGAAAAAAACCATGGGCTATAGTACAGTGCATTTTTCCGAAATTGGGACATTTTAAAAAAATGGCTATAACTAAAAAATTTGTTTCAACTGAACTATAAATATTTGTTATGTAATTTTATCTCCTTTTTTTATAGAAATTCTTTGTCATTGTTGCTTTCAGTAATGATCACGTTGAATGGTTCATAAACTGGATTGGGTACGTACTATACATACATGTACATGTACATTTAAACTAACTTGTCTCTCTTTATTATAGTTTAATCCCTTACGTTGGGGTCTATCTACAAAAACCTTTCAGCGAATATCTAAAACAGCAAAAACTTAAGCTACACATGAAAGGCACTGAAAAAGATGCACAAGTGATTTAAAAATAAAAAAGATAATTATTTTTATTTGTAATTTATAGAACACAGGTTTCCTACAGCAGCTGTTTGGCTGGCTGTTGATATTAATGGTGGCATATTTCATATTGTCAATTGTCAATTCGATGGCACAAAGTTTTGCCAAAAGACAAGATGAGGAAAAGCTTCATCAGGGACTATCCAAGAAAAAGAAGAATTAATTTAACACAATAATTATAAGGTTACCTAAAATATTTTGATTAATAGTCTCTGAATAATAATAATTTGGCAAAGAATTATAATACATTAATATAATATAACAAATATTGACAATCTTCAATCTTCCTCCTCTTCTTCTTCGTTGCCACTAAATAAAATAAAGTGATAAAGGACGTGTATAAATAAAAAATATATTGTACTTCTTTTGTGATGGCACTGCACGATTTGGTAGGTCAAGATTAAGTACTGGTAGATGAGGTGATTCTATGCTTGATTGCTGCTGGATGGGTAATGTAATGGATCGATTGGCACTGGTCGATCGTTGTCCACTGTGATGGAGTACCTGCCGCTCTAGAATCACTCTCTCAGCCTATTTTTATATCACAGCAACAAAATGAAGTAAATTAATATTGTGGGTGTGGTTAATATGGCTGCTCACCTTTAAGATTGCAATTTGCTCTTCTGTTGCCTTTTTGAGCTCTTTTAAAAACTCCCCTTCTTTCCTTAGTGCTTCTTTGATCCTTGTGCTTTCCATAGTACCAGTCGCCATAGTTGCCATCATGATCATAAGGTTAGTTACTCCCACGACCCACGTGTAGTCACGCTGACTCATATGCACAGGACTGCGCATGCGTGAGAGACTGGAGTGCAATATGGCTGCTCACCTTTACTGTTGCAGTTTGCTCTCTGATGCCTTTTGAGCTCTTTTAAAAGCTCTCCATCTTTCCTTAGTAATTCTTTGAGCCTTGTGCTTTATAAAGCACCGCTGCTTTTAGTCACCATAGTTGTCAATAGCAAGATTGGAAGCCCCACCTAGCTGGCTTCCACGCCGGCGAGTGGTTAGACTAAAAGCTATGCAAGGGGCTTTAGTTCTCACACCAAGAGAAGCAGAAGAGGAGAATGGCTGAAGGAGGAGAAGGAGCATCTGTAGATATTACTGAGGAGAATCCTCTTGTCAAAATATTTGGAGAAATAGTCCTTCGAGGAGACACGCTGGAGCAAGTTCCCGTTACTGATTTGGGGGGAGAGGGTAAAGTGGTTGGTGTCTATTTCTCTGGTCACTGGTGCCCGCCTTGCAAGCAATTTACTCCTTTGCTCTCTGAGTGGTACGAGAAGTTTAAGGCTGGCCCTAATGGTGACAAGCTCGAGATTGTCTTTGTGAGCTCTGACAAGAATGAGATGGATTTTGTCAAGTATTTTCTGACCATGCCTTGGACTGCACTTCCTTATGCAGAGAGGGACAGAAAGGTAAGCAGCTCCTTTAATACCAAATAGTTATTTCCTTGCATTATAAGTGTATGCATGTACAATAGATCACTGAGCCATGATTGTTTATTGTATATTCAATGCAGCAGCAACAAGAGCGACCTGAAAGAGAGAGTGAGGAAATGTGACAATTTTTCTTGCTTTGAAGTCCGCATGAAATAAATATCGCGAATAATCACATTTACAATTACAAGTGTTATCTAGACCCACCATTTTTCACTCTTTAATAGGCTTCAATCAGTGCCATGTATAACATCAGTGGTATCCCAGTTCTTGTGTTGCTTAACGGTGCTGATGCCAGCGTCATTACTCTTAACGGTCGCTCTATTGTCACTGAAGATGAGAATGGAGAAGACTTTCCATGGCTGCCCCTGCCTGTTCTTGATCTATTGCATGAAGCCCCACTCATCAAGTGCAGCGATGGGAAGGAAGTTGATCCTTCTGTGGTTGATGGTAAGAAAATTGGACTCTTTTCTGGAGCAGTGTGGGTAAGTACCAAGCATGCATATACTGGTGCACAAGTCTCTCCTATATGTAGTGTACACATTGCATTGATTTCTTGGTGCAACTGAAAGAAGTCTACGCTGCAGTTAATGATAAGAACAAGGGATCTTTTGAGATTGTTTTTGTCACTTCTGACCGAACGATCGAAGATTTCAACTCTTTCATCAAGGACATGCCTTGGTATGCCCTCCCTTTTGATGGCCGTAGGAAGCACAGGATGTGTAGGACTCTTAAAGTTGAAGGTACGAAAGATTAACAGCTCAGAGATTATTTTGTGTTTCAGCTCTTCCTAGCCTGTGTACTGTTGATGAAAAGGGAAAGATCATTAATGATCTTTGTCGTTCCATTGTTGAGCAGGACACCACCGGAAAAGTAGCTGTGGAAAAAATTCTTTTCTATTGCATACTTTTCTCTTTTTTTCATAGAATTTCCCGTGGTATCCTAAACCTGTGTCTGAGCTTGATGATGAAGTTGTTGATCAAATTAATGAATTTCCTTGCATTGTGTTGCTAACAAGTAAAATCAAGCAGTACTGCTGTGTTTTTTTATCTTCACATTTGTTATTTAGAGAAATCCCAGGACGCTCTGGATAACTCCCGATTCATTTTGGAGCTTATCTCTGAAGCGTATCACAAATCAATTGGAGATAAAGAAGAGGAGAAGAAGAACAAGACCTTGATCCAGTTTTATTATGGCGGTATCACCGAGGGAGAGGATGATGTTGGGGACCAGCTCAGGACTTTTGCAGATTTGCCCATGAAGCTCCCAGTTCTTGCCATTATTGACCTACCTAATGCTGCAAAGTACGTTTGTGATAAAAAGACTATTACTAAGCAAGTGGTGTCTGATTTCCTGAACGGCTACAGGCAAGGAACCCTGCCTAAGCAAGACCTGGAGCTTGATTAAAAACTCTCATCCGTACTATAATAATAACTAAGTATATATATAATATTAGCATTAGATATTTAGTTTTCATGCTGTTATGCTATAGAATAGTATTTTAAAAATAAATAAATCTAGTAATTGAAACGGATAATTAAAATGCCATTGGAATGCATTGAAAGGATGTCCTGTGTTGTAATTATATTCACAATGACAAAATGGAGATGATGTAAACAAGACTCTTCACCGTCTCCAATACAATTCCATCTAGAGGTCTTGTGTATCATGGAGAAGCTATTTGAAGGAGTCAGTACATTACATTACGGGAGGGTAGGGAGCAGAGAAGAGGTCCCTGTTAGCAGTTTAGAAGGACCAGGGAAAGTCCTGGGTCTGTATTTCAGTGCCCACTGGTGTCCTCCTTGTAATCTCTTCACTCCAGAGCTCGTCGGCTGGTATAACAGACTGAGAACAAGCGGTAAGGATATACAAGTGGTCTTCATTAGCTTCGATAACAATGAGGAGGATTATGAAGAACATTTCAGCACAATGGATTGGCTTGGTCTGCCTTTTAAACACAGAGAGATAAAGGTAAGGATTGTATTGTATTAAGTAGACAAATGTAAAACATTAAAGGGGCAAAGCCAAGCTAGCAGAGCATAGATTATTATAATTGGACTGGATTTAGCTTTTTTATTGATGACGAGGCATTTTAGCAATAATATAAACAACTTCTAATGTACAGTACAACGTCTTTTGTGGCTAAAAATGTTTGCTTGGTTGCTTATACTGCTTGAGGGAACTGCAGGCTGTAAAATGTGACTGTATGTATTTCTCTCTCTCTCTCTCTCTCTCTCTCTCTCTCTCTCTCTCTCTCTCTCTCTCTCTCTCTCTCTCTCTCTCTCTCTCTCTCCACTTGTAGGCTAATCTTGTCAGAAAGTACAAGATATCCGGAGTTCCTTCTCTAATCCTCATCAATGCACATACCTCTTCTCTTATATCAAAGGACGGTCGTTACTACGTTCTCAACGACAGAGAAGGTGACGGATTTCCATGGACTCCAGAGACACTCGAGGTCTGCTTGTCGTCAGGTTTTTTGGAAGACAAGGAAGGTCTTGACTTGTCTTGGGTCGACATTAAGGACAGTTTAAAAGTCCTTGGTCTTTTCTTTTCTGCTCAGTGGGTGAGTCCATCATGTTATTTGTATTGTTGTTGTTGTTGTTGTAAGTGTATAACTTATTTATCCAAATAATAATGAGATTATTGTGCTATTTTGAGAATTATAATCTTATTAACACTTCTTATGTAGACATAATTTGTGCCTTAATGCAATCCGACCTGCATATGCTTGTTTATACCAAAAATTTAATTAACTATTAAATTTGCTGCTGTTATTATTATTATCATTATTATTATAGTACATGAATTTTATTGTTAATTAACATTATTTTTATTTTTATTTAGTGTCAGCCGTGTCAATCCTTTACATCACAGCTTATCAGTTTTTACGAAAAAATGAAGAAAAAGTTTCCATCGCAATTTGAAGTGATCTTTGTATCATCGGATCTTGAAGAGTCAACATTTAAAGAATATGCACTTAAAATGCCTTGGATCACAGTCCCTTTTAAGGATCAAAAATGTCAGAAATTGAGGCAAATATACAATATCTCAGGTATGGGGACTGCCAGGAGAGAATTCTTATGAAATTTCCCAATGTCTGTACATGTACTTATGTTGCAATTGAATGATTCCAATCAAAGTAAGTTTTTGTACTAAGTTTAAAAATCAAGCCAAGTACTAGCTATTATTAGTAACGTGGTAGCGTTACTAAGTAGGATTCACCTCACTTCAAAATGGCTGCCACTACTTTTGCAGCCATGCTTAATACCTGGTTTTGGGCCAAATTTTGCCAAAATGAAAAGCAGAGAGTTTTCCATTCTTATAATATATTTACATTCTCTTATGCCGTAATTATGTTATGTTTAAGCAATAATGATATCAAGGAATCTTTCCCAAAATAAATTGATTTTATTTAAACAGATATTCCTACACTGGTGATAGTTAATCCGCAATCAGGCGACGTTATCACGGATAACGGCCGAACCATGGTTACCATTGACCCCAATGGAATGGTAAACTAATAATTGTGGGTGGGGCTGCTTTCATCAATTAATTCTTTACTTGTTTATTTAGGAATTTCCATGGTACCCTAAACCTCTTGAGGTACTAGATGAAGCATCGATTAATATCGTGAATGATAATGTATCACTGGTATTGTTCACTGGTACGAATATATTATTAAATATATCAAATTAATAATATTATTAATCATAGATGGCTCTCCAGACCAGGTACAAATGGCTCTAACATTACTATCGCCAGTTGCAGAGGAAAACTTTAAAAATAATTCAGGCAGAGACGACAAAGATACGATTAAGTTTTTCTACTCAAATGACAGCGATCTCTCAGCCAGTCTCAGAGAAGAGATACTAAAGATCCCAGAGGTTTTTCCACTACTGGCGCTGGTTGATATACCAAGTCAAAGGAAGTACGTGTGTGATACTAACAACATTAATGAGGAGACAATCGCAAGTTTATTATCATCATTTAATAGCAATACAGTACAATGGAGCAAACTTAACTAGTCTTCTTCTATACATGACATTAATGCACGGTATTGGTATAACACCGTATAATAATACATTACCCTTTAATTTCAATCTTTTGTAATACATGAATGTTACGGATGTACTCATTTTAAAATCTTTAATTTTATTTGGTAATTATAATTATTACTTTCTTCAGTGAACATGTACACACGGTTATGATTATTATGATGATAGTCCATATCATAATAATAAACAATATCATTCCTTTCGATGTTTAAAGTTTGCGGACAACAAAAATAACATTTACTGTTGTTTAGGGAAATTGAATTGAAAATGAAACTGTTAACTTGAACTATCAAACTAGGAAAATCTATAAACATTAACCAAAAAGGAGAGTTTGTTGCTACAAATAAAAGAACACTATGTACACTAACAATACAAACTTTTGATAACTAAATTAGTCAGTTTTGTTCAGTAATGGCTCGTACTCTCTCGGGTTGATCACGCGATCAGCGAAATCAACTTCAAACATGTCAACGTCTTCGTTCTCACCGCTGATCTTTGATTTCTTCTTGTAGCATTTCTTGAATAGCCGGCGACCAACGTACACGGATATATAGACCAGCGGTAGTAGTATCATTATGATTCCCAAAGCAACGAATTCTTTATTCAACTGATGCGATACGGATTGAACCAGTATTGTGACTTTCACAAGAATCAGGACACAGAATATGAATACATCAAGGGTATTGTTCCACTGCTTCTTATAAGGCTGGACAGTGACTATTAGACATACGACCATTATCATTGTCATCACTTGTAGCATACCCTCAACTACACTGTCCATTGCTGACATCAGAACTGCAAGCACAATGATCCTCAAAAAGAAGTAGACAGAAGAAAAGCTCCTGGCGTCCCTTGTTTTTTCCGTTCCGATCCTGTAGCAGCCTTGGAATGAATCCATGAAAGCTCTCAATGCTCGATGGTTTAAATGTGTACGATGAAGACATCTCTGTACTACCTGTAGAGGATACAGTAGCAATATCAATGGTAATGGTATCACAATGAGAGAGAGGACGATTATTGATATCATCATTAACCAGATGTGCTTAGAGCTACCATACTCCACTGAAGCATCCATGTAAAGTAGTTTCATACCCTTCACTTCACCGTTTGCACTGTACACTGTATTAGGTAACAATACTAGGAATGAGACTGAGCAGAGTTTAGTGTAAGAGAGGACTAGAAATGTAGCAAATGCATCAATGAACGAGGTCTGTATCTTCCAGTTCCTCCTGAGTCTACCCAGACAGTGACAGAGAGGCATGCAA
>NW_003546264.1:299138-323870 GCF_000090795.2 Amphimedon queenslandica | reverse complement strand
CATCACATGCTACACATCGATTATCATAAGAATAAACTGGTACACCATATCCTTCCTCACACTGACCACAGAGCCTTCCTGTCCTCTTTAACGGCTTACAAAAAAACTCGTCCAGTTCCTGGAGAGTTGATGGTAGCTTGTAGTAGCCATCTTGCTCCATTTGATGTTTATTGTGACCAAAAAACTGCCAAGGACCAACGACACCCATACCAAGTTCAGTGTCGTAAGTCATACACCAACCAGTCATTATCTTAGCAGAAGATATGATCTTGTTGCATATGACAACATTTGATGGATACTTACCACAAACGCAATCCATTCCTTTAATATTGGATTCCTTAGATACAGTGTAGTAACCAGGAGGACAATGTTGTATATTAAACTTTAATTCGGTGTAAACAACTCTTGGCTCTGATGTTTCAATAGCGACAGTAATGATTTGATCAGGGACAGCATAAATGGTAGTATTACCTCCAGCAATGTATTGAGAACTAGAATCAACCGATGAATTGCCCTCAATAACAAAAGCGGACACAACAAACTTGCTTGTGATATCTTTACCATAATCATCAACAAGTCTGATGGGCAGGGGGAAAGGAAAACCAGGAAATACATTAATGCTTAGACTAGGCTTTGTCTTTTGTATTGTAGCAGGTGAAGTGAAGACTTGTCTACTGCAAGTACTGCCCTCGTAGTACCAGTTGCTCCAACAGAAAGGTGGAGCTGTTGAAGAATTGACCAGTTCATTTTCAGCACAGGAAAGGACAGAGGTGGAAAATATTGCGTTTTCTTTATGATCAGCCATGTTCCCAGTAAAGTTAAAGAAACTTGTTTCATTATATTTTACGGCACATTGGACACCAGTCATTGGCAGTGCATAATTATCAAAATAGTTTGATATATAGATTGCGCCTCCTTTATCATTGGCAGAATTGCCTTCAAATGTCACATTTGATCTACCCTGTACCACTAAGCTGGCTTGGTTTAGCAGTGCTAGTCCTCCACCAAGCTTACCAATGTTTCCTTTAAAAGTAACAATAGTATCAGGCAGTATTGTTACCTGTGCTCCTGACATGACAATCCCAGTCCCCATGCTGTCTCTAATTTTAGCATAAGAAGGTCCTAGCTGAAGGGACATCTTGTTGCTGTAGATAGTTCCCTGCCCGACAGTGACATTACTTTTATTTGTGATGAAGCTGTTAGTGATGGTAAGTTGGAGTATAGGCATCAGTAGATAGCCTGATTCTTGTCCTGGGAGGTCAGAGAGATGAATTGTTGAGCCTACTTGTGCCCTATTGAACTGCATTAGAGTATTAATCATGATGAACGTGTTTGTGAGAGCTATCTCTGTTGATTGTCTTTTTGCAGATACGCTCATTGCTCCTCCGGCAAATGCGACATTCTTTGATATTTCATTGCTATCAATAGTCACGCTGTTGTGGCCAGCTATTGGACTTTGCGGATTAGGCAGGAATTGGAAGTTAAGGGACCCAATGCATTTGTACTTGATGTTGATACCTGAAGTGCTGTTGTAACACTTGTGCCCATACACCTTGTCATTATACAGTAAAACTCTATTGTGATTTGCATCACCAACAAATGCTATATACATGCATGATCCAATCATAGCATGGTTGCCATTTAAGTACAGGCTTGCGATGTAAAGACTGTTATAGGCTGTGTGGTATATGACTGCTATTGCTCCTCCTCTAGTGTAACCTTCTCCAATGAGTCTATTAGAGGAGAGCATGCATCCAAAGATAACGACATCAGAGCTAGTCTTTTTCTGCAATATGTAAATACTGCCTCCTCCAATTAGCTCATCAGTCTCAGTGGTAATTGGTACTTGGGCCTCTGAGAACAAAGTATTGTTGATTTGTATGGTTCCAGCACAGTCCAGTAGCTTCAATGCAGTACCTTTAGACTCTGAAAACGTGACGTATAAAATTGTAATGTTAGTGACATTTTCGAATAAAAATACAGCAGGCCAAGAGACAAGGCGAAGAGTAATGGTGGTGAAGTTGAAGCCGCATTTCCCGAGGAGGATTTTATCAATGTATATATCAGTGCTGTTAAGGAAGTATAGTCCTTCAGGTTGTAGACACTGAATGTAAGTTTTTGTTTCCGATATGAGAGAAAACCCAGACAAGTTTTTCAATTCAAAACTCTTTGTAAGATTTTCGATGCTTTCTAAAAGTAAGATGGTTACATTCTCAGTGTAGGTGCCATTTTCTACCGGTTTCAAAGCATCCATCAGGGTAGTGAAGATGTCTGCATCTGAAGAATTCTGTTGATCTCTTCTAACTTGAAGCACAACTCCATGAGTGTAAGGAGCAAGAGCAAGGAAGACAAGTAATACGAGGTGATACATTGTAGCTCCTCTTTCCCCTTTCTCTGTGTATCTAATCTCCTAATACTATGATGACTGGGTTTTATTATGGTTTCAATGGGGTGTGATTGTTATTTCAACTTCTGATGAAATGTGCTCATGTCATAAAAACAACACTGTAAGTTTTGAAAGCATCGAATTTGCTTCTAAGCAATAAACAAGGGAAATATCAACAGTCATTGCCATCTGGGCAGTGGCAGTCCCCTATCAAATTACCCACGTGTATGCACGTGCTTAGTATTAATAACCACACCCCCTAAATTACCCAAGTTTTCATGAAAAACAATGACTTTTTATAATGTAAATTTGTTCATGATTAAATAAAAAACATACACGACACTGTCTACACAAATAATGATCAGTTAATATTCTAAGCTCTCTCTCCACGGATGCGGCGAGCTAGCTGAATGTCCTTGGGCATGATGGTCACTCTCTTGGCATGGATAGCACACAAGTTGGTGTCCTCAAAGAGACCGACAAGGTAAGCCTCACTGGCCTCCTGAAGAGCAGCAACAGCAGAGCTCTGGAACCTGAGGTCAGTCTTAAAGTCCTGAGCAATCTCACGGACCAGCCTCTGGAAGGGAAGCTTCCTGATGAGGAGCTCAGTTGACTTCTGGTAGCGACGGATCTCACGGAGAGCTACGGTACCAGGACGGTAACGATGAGGCTTCTTGACTCCTCCAGTAGCTGGGGCACTCTTACGAGCAGCTTTGGTGGCTAGCTGTTTCCTTGGAGCCTTTCCACCAGTGGATTTACGAGCAGTTTGCTTTGTACGGGCCATTATCTCCTTTCAAGTTCTTCCTTTAGTTTTTAGTGATTTGGACCAGATGACAGAACAGATGACAGGTGAGAAATGATTAATGATTTTATAGAGAAGATTCCCCGCGCAAACTTGTGTACTAGTGAGTGATTGGTCAAATGTCAAGTGACATGTCATGTGACTCATTCATGAATATGCAAATATAAAAGTGATCCAGTATGCAGCTGTATGCTAGACTAAGTCTAACACCCACCCATATATAATATGCTTTAAACAATTTTGATAATTTGCAGCAAATGTCATAATTGTGCAAAAGCTAAAAAGATAGAATAAAACTTTGTGCAGTTTACTGACAGGAGCAGGAGACATGTAATTCTAATACATGCCTGCAAAAAAAAGTTCCAATTTCACTCTTGTTTCCACCCAATAGCATTTATATAAAGCTTGGACAAAATTAAGTTTTTTTTAATGAAATAAAATATCTAACATTAATAATCATCTACATTTCTGGTATAATAGTTAGTACAATGTCCGTGCATTTGTGTGTATGCTGCAGTCATCTTGGCCTCTCTCATCCAGACTTGAATAGAAGTATGGCAACTTGCCCGAGATAAAAGTAAATGAAGTTTTTCGTCTCGTGTGTCACATAAGAACCAAAGTTTCTTCCTACAATGCAGTGCCAGGTTGGGTTGTACTTCTTGTCAAACTCTTTCTTTATATAGGCAGCAATGTCCTTTTCAATGTTAAATTTCTCCATGGCTTGAGTTGCAATCTGAAAAACATTAATATGAACTATAAAATTACACATTTAGCATTGCTGTTTTGGAGTGAAACCCAACTTCATTTTGAAATATGCATGTATATAGCTGTTTTCTACTTATTCCTCACCTCTACAGCATCTTGCTGCATGTCCTCAGACATGTCTGCATTTTTTATAACTGCTTTTCGGTCAGACATTTTCCTATGGTCTACTCTAAAAGAGAAAGGTGAGGAGCAAAAATGGTTTCAGAAAGTTTGTTAATCTGTCGCTATCGAGGTGTGTCCCAATAACAAATACTGCAATCTGATTGGTCCATAGGAATTCTTTGCCAGAATCCTATGACAAAGCAGGAAATAAAAATAGCCACGCCCTTTTTATGTGGGCGTTAAGATTTTGAGCCACACCTTTTAAAATGGCGACCGAGAGCATGCCAAGTCTTGATCCAAACTGTAATCCGCTCAAAGAGAAATATGACAATTGTTTTAACGTCTGGTTCAAGACTTCATTTATAAAGGAAGGGAAAACCAGCCACGAGGAGTCATGTGGAGATTTTTTTCAAGTTTATCAGGAGTGTTTACAAGTTGGTGTGCAAATTTAATAACTTGATTGATGATTCTAAAATTGATATTATTCATAGAAATCAATTGCAGAGAAAGGACTGGACAATAAAGAACTCAATGAGGACATTTTGAATACAGAAAAAGAGAAAAAACAGCAGCAATAAAACATTAAAATCATATTACTAAAATGTCATATAAAACACACATTTATAAATTTCGGCTTGAAACAAAACAGCCAGAAAAATAACGTCTCAGCAGACAGCACTATTCTTTCCTTTTTTCTCTCAACAGTGGCGACTACCAAAGAAATAATAATAATTATATATTATTTATTCATCATTCATTTATTCACATGATAATCATGTGACAATCACATGTATAAACAGCATTATAATGTAGTGTTAGTTTCATTGTTGTTCATATGCACCTTTTCTTGACTGTGATTCAAAGCTTTGAGTGTGACACTCTCTTCGTCTTCTTTCGCTACTTTTTGATATTTCTTCTCCCGATAGTAAGTGCCTTTCTTAAGAAGATACAGAGCTATGACATCAGTAACAGTGGTAGCCTAAGAAAGAAAGAAGAGAGAGAGAAAATGTAAAAATGAAATTAAAGGAAATTGTTCATTTCTTAGCGTACAATAGCCAGTAGAGCTATCGTGGATCCAAGGGCTAGTACCAGTGTTGTAAAAGAGAACTTTCTTCCCTATCATGTACAGAGAGAAGAGTAAGTGTATTAGTTAGTTAATGTCTGGTATTACTTCTCCTGTGACAACTATTTCAAACTTGATGCCGTATACTTTCCAAACATCTCTTACATCATCGCCATTTTGATCTCTGTAGTATCTAGGGTATCTATTAAAAGAGGAGTAATGATAATTGGGGTTTCCGTTAGCAAGTGCAAACCTGAAATTAAAACCATTAGATATCTGAGCGTTTGGATTATCAAGCCTATCAAATTAAAATAATAATATAAAATAAATGATGTATTTATGATAATCATCTGTCATCTCTTCGTTAGATGTACAGTACCTCCTTGCTGAATATTTAGGCACACAGTGGGTTGGACTCCTGTCGAGATTACAGTCCCAGGATATCTCAAGACCAACCACAGCTCCCTATACCAACAGGCCATAATATAAAACAATTATGAAATAATGTATGCAGCATCAAACAGCTGCTATTGTATGAAAATTAGCAGCGTTTATAGTGAAATATTTCTTTGTGACATACGTGTATTTTAAGATTATTTAAAGTATGAAATACACTATGTTCTGGGTCATTGGCTATAGACACGTGTCAACTAAATATTAACTAATAATAATAATAATAATAATAATAATAATAATAATAATAATAATGTGATCAAAAAACACGTGTCAAGGCTCTTTTATTGCAATACATGTCACTTGACCACATTAAAGTTGACAGCCTGTACTATATGAAGAATGTTCTTTTTTGTATAAATACATGAAATATGAACACCTACTAGTTCGATACACTTACCTTAGTTGCTAGTGATTCATAGTAGCCATCAGAACTATTAATCATGTCTACTATTTGTTTGAGAGAGAAAATAGGACAGAAGAGACCCATTTCAGAGTCAGGATCAAACTGACAGCCACTGAGGTATGACTTGTTATTAGCTCGCTCAGGAATATTGCGACTGTATAGGAGAGAGAAAGTTCATAAATTTTTAATTGTTTAAAAATTTGTAAAAAATCCAATTTTGATCGGAATTGACTCAAACTTTCTACACAACATAAGAACATGTATATGTATCAGATAAAGTTATAAAAATCACGATTTTTCAACTTTTCAATTTCAGCAAAATTTGGCCCGAGACCATGTACTATAGTACAGGGACTTTTACTTGATTTTGGAGCAACTTTAAAAATCCGTAAAAAATTCAATTTTGATTGGAATCGACTCAAACTTTCTACACAACATAAGAACATGTATATCCATCAGATAAAGTTATAAAAATCACGATTTTTCAACTTTTCATTTTTGGCAAAATTTGGCCCGAGACCATGTACTATAGTACAGGGACTTTTACTTGATTTTGGAGCAACTTTAAAAATCCGTAAAAAATTCAATTTTGATTGGAATCGACTCAAACTTTCTACACAACATAAGAACATGTATATCCATCAGATAAAGTTATAAAAATCACGATTTTTCAACTTTTCATTTTTGGCAAAATTTGGCCCGAGACCATGTACTATAGTACAGGGACTTTTACTCGATTTTGGAGCAACTTTAAAAATTTGTAAAAAATTCAATTTTGATTGGAATCGACTCAAACTTTCTACACAACATAAGAACATGTATATCCATCAGATAAAGTTATAAAAATCACGATTTTTCAACTTTTCATTTTTGGCAAAATTTGGCCCGAGACCATGTACTATAGTACAGGGACTTTTACTCGATTTTGGAGCAACTTTAAAAATTTGTAAAAAATTCAATTTTGATTGGAATTGACTCAAACTTTCTACACAACATAAGAACATGTATATCCATCAGATAAAGTTATAAAAATCACGATTTTTCAACTTTTCATTTTTGGCAAAATTTGGCCCGAGACCATGTACTATAGTACAGGGACTTTTACTCGATTTTGGAGCAACTTTAAAAATTTGTAAAAAATTCAATTTTGATTGGAATTGACTCAAACTTTCTACACAACATAAGAACATGTATATCCATCAGATAAAGTTATAAAAATCACGATTTTTCAACTTTTCATTTTTGGCAAAATTTGGCCCGAGACCATGTACTATAGTACAGGGACTTTTACTCGATTTTGGAGCAACTTTAAAAATTTGTAAAAAATTCAATTTTGATCAGAATCGACTCAAACTTTCTACACAACATAAGAACATGCATATGTATGAGATAAAAGATTAACTATCTTTTTTCCTATTACTTACACACGATAGCTGCTGTCAAGTTTAGGAAAAGATATAGAGTTCTTTACAAGGACCGTGAAATCCTTGGTATCAATAATTGGTCCTTCGTCACTAATAAAAAAGAGAGAGAGGAAAAAATAATTATTATGACACAATATGATCTTTATTTCAACTTACGTTAAAGTATCATTTTCATCTTCAACCGGACACCAGCCCCTAATCTGACATGTTTCATTGAAACCGGTACATTCACCAGTTGTCACACCTATTAATGTACAATTATAATTATCAGTCACTATCACTTTCTCTCTCTCTCTCTTTCTCTTACTTCCCCCTCCCTCCCTTCCTCCCTCCCCCCCTCTCTCTCTCTTTCATACCATTTCCAGTTCTATAAATAATTCCTGGTGGACAGCTATCATTAGTTAGACATACAGCATCAGGGATAGTAGATAACTAAAAATGTAACATAAATATACTAAACACCTGTTTCTCTCCCTCCTCCTCCTCCTCTACTCAGAATATTATATGTTTATACTTACTTCCGGACACACGCCATACTTCTGGTTACACGTTGCCCACAAGTTGGTAGTAACGAAGAAACTGTTTGGCTCCTAATAGAAGTGATAGGATGAGATCACAGTTAATTATTATTGTTGTTGTCATTGTTGTTATTATTATTATTGTTGTTGTTATTGTTATTATTATTATTATTACATAGGAACCGAAAACAACGTCTCTAATAATATTATCATCATTATCTCATTTTGGGGAGCCAATTAGTTGTGTTTTGGGCTAAAAGAAGGCACTTTATAAAAAAGAGGGTGCTTCCTCCAATTATATAATAGTTTCTTTAGTTTCAGTTCTTATTTGAACAACATTCTTTTTTAATTACTTCAGCTTTACACTGATACAGGAGCATATTCATAGAAAATTAATGTAGTAATCTCGTTATGAAGGAATCTGTTTGAAGTAGTTCCACTCCAAGAAAAGTTATTATATGGTTCAACGCAAACAAGCACTTTCTTCAGTTACAGTCAAAGTAGCAGTCGTGATTATAGTTTGTTAAACAAACGTCTTTTGTGGATTTTAAGAATTCAAAACTGATAAAATTCACGCAATGATGATATGAAAACTGCTTTGAGTAATAACACAGCAAGATTGGAGAAGACAAAAAAACATTTTAATCTTAATGAGGCATGGCCAGTATAAAAATATATTTATTATTATTATTATTATTATCATTATTATTATTATTATTATTATTATTATTATTATTATTATTATTATTATCATTATTATTTACTTGAGCTGGTACAATCAAGTCCACATGATCCAGTATAGGCCATTCATTGCAGTCAGTCATGAATTGTCTCGTGGCATTAAGCACCGATACACCTTTGACCTTTGTGGTCACAACGCTCTGAACCGGCTCCTTATCCTGGGCACCATTCTCCCACACGATACCGTAACTAAAAATAGTAACAGAGTTTTTAAAAATAGTAACACAGTCATTGCTATTAATAACACGTGAATGAATGATTCATTGTAAGCATTAACCACCCACTCCATTGAACAATACAACACTACAGCAATCCTCCAGCTAATATGATTGCTAATTTCCTTCCCATGCTAAAAACTAAAGCTACAGGAACACTTTGCATGCCTCCATTGTCCCTCCCTCTCTCCCTCCTTACCCAATAATATAGCCTACAATAGCCAGTTGTACTAGGCGGTTGAGGAGACCCACTTTCTTGTTCCTTATGTGCACAAATTTTGGTGTATCATATTCGAAAAGAACAGAGACTGTTGTAGAGCCGAGCCAGCGACAAGCAGAGGCGGCAGACATTTTGTCCAGCCAAGGTCAGCAGGAAAGGGACTGGTGTTTGGGTGGGGTTAGAAAGTATGGGATAAAACCACTTCCTTCTTAAAGTCTAGCTGTGAATTAATCACTCTTGTGTCTTTTGCAGACGACAAGAGCAAGTTAATAATTATAGCAATTCCTGTGTTTATAGTTCTCCTCTTGAAAGATTCTCCTCGCCATTAACCCATCTGTTCTCCTCTGCATCCCTGGGTGATCCTTCTTTTCCAACTCTTTCGGCTGGAGCGAGCTAGAGTTTCTGAAGCCGCCGAGTCCCTTGTTTGCTGCTCAAGTTAAAGAGGTAGGTAGGGCTTTAGTTGATAAACTTGTAAAAAAGAAAATGCAACCGAAAGCTAGCAGAAAAAAGAAAGAAAGAGAGAGAGAATAAGAAATATTCTTTGTTTGCTTTTTTTACTTGTAAAAGCACCAAAAGTCCAGGTAGCATCAAAACTTTTAATAAAGAGATACATGAATGGAGAAGCTGCATGTCATGTCTCCCTCTATTTTATTAGGGCATTTCACAATGTCTTACGATCTTATAAAAGTATCAAAGAAACCTGGTGAAAGTCTAGGGCTGGGATTCAACAAGAACTCCGAGAGACAGAACAAAGTGTATGCCATTCTTGAGGGAACAGCACTACAGAGGTCTGGTGAAGTGAGGCCTGGTGACCTAATTGTTGAAGTTAATGGAGTTGATGTGTCTGGATATACTTCCAGTCAACTTATAGATATCATATCCACTCTCCAGGATAAGAGTGAAGTATCGCTAAAGGTAAATGACACACATACATATACACACACATGGTATCGACTGTACATATTTTGTGATGTTTTTACTGTATATGTACATGGACATTTCAACATTTGTAATGTTATAGATACAAGTTGGCCATGTTGATTTTCTTCGAAATATCAATCTCATAATCATCATTATTATTATGATGATTATTGTTGTTACATTTATTATTATTATTACCGTAACGTCTTCCTCTTATATACTTTCCTTTTCCTCTTTCTCTCTCCCCCTCTCTCTCAGATTCTCAGACCAGATGGCTCCCTGAGTAACGGTGGAACCCCAGCTGTGAGTATTGACCACCCAAACAACGAAACTCCTGCACCAGCTACCACTTCTCGTCCTAACCAGAGACAGAGACGTAAAGGCGGGCCTCTTCCACAGATCACAGAGACATTGGACGACGGTGGTAAACCGGGCGGACTACTTCAAGTGAAGGATCACTTTGCAAGTGGTAAGAGACACTCCCTCACTCCGGAGTCCTCGAGAAGGGAAATGGTACCGCTACAGCCATCAAAGAGTTTAGATTTGGGTGCGCTGCCAACTTGGAGGAACAAGACCTTCATTACTCTTAATAACTATGTGACTGGCGAACAGCAGACGGACAGACTCCATACCCAGTCCAAGGCAGTGGTGAGTGGATTATTACCTACATATATGCAGCATACCCTGGAACATACCCTGGACTTTGTAACCTGTTAATTGCCAAAATATTTGACATAACTTAGCTGGGTTTGCCCCTATTGTTAATAGCCTATTAGTAGCTCTTTTGTTACCACAACTTAGAAAATGATTATATGCATATTATAAATGCTGTACAACATTATAGTAGATTCACTATACTACAATTAACTAATCAACACATGGGCATGATGGACACACTACATTGGACACACTACATCGAACTCTGCATTGCATAATGTTATGCAGTGATTCTTTCCACTATTACATGTCAGTATATAACTGTGCATGTTGTATTTTCGATAGCCTAAACAAACTGGATGTCATCCTTCTCATTGCGTTGGCTCAATAATTTGGCCTAAGGAGCACCCAAGGTCCAGGCCTTATGGGCCTCCAAGACCAAAGGAAGAGATGAAAGAATTGGCTAAGGAGTACATCAAGATTTATTATGATTCTTTAAAATTGTGAGTAATTTGTAGAGTGAGTTAGAGAGAGAGAGTGTAGGAGACCAGAGGAGGAGAGAGGGAGAATAGGGGACAGTTACTGTGTGTGTTTGCCCTGTTGTTTTTGTTATAATATCATAACACATGCCAAAATGAGGTTTCTGGGAATATTAAGGGTTTCTCTTTCTCTTCTCTCTCTCTCTCTCTCCCTTTCTTTCTCTCAGTGCACTAAGTGATGATTATGAACAAAAGCTCCAATCAAGAACACTTCAAGTTTGCCAAGAAATAGAAGAGAAAGGTCACTATAACTTGACTTACGAGGAGCTCACCTACGGGGCACGTTTGGCATGGAGGAACGCCCCTCGCTGTGTCAATAGGATAATATGGCGACAGCTTGAGGTAACCATGGAGACACGTCATTGTCATGGCAACTTGCATGTGTGGGCGGGCAAATGAAAATGGGACTAGTTAGTTTAAATGAACATTATAGAGTACAAATGAGTAGTGTAATTCCAATGAAATTGCATGTACATGTACATGTTTGTGTGTGGGAGTATCTCTTTCCCTCCCTCCCTCTCTCTCTCTCTCTCTCTCTCTCTCTCTTTTCCCTTCCTTCTGACTGGTCATAAATATTTAAAATATTTTCTAATTGTTTCTATGTTGATGATTTCTTAGAAAAATTAACAAACTGGATCATAACAAGTACAATTTCCCTGAACTAACTTCTAGAAAATTGAACTTGCATGTATAATATTGCAAACTATTGCATAAAAGCAGTTGTAAATTCATTACATGCGTGTACATGTATCGGTACTTTAATTTTGTGTTCATACGCGTGTAGTGCCTGTACTGTCTGGCTGTATGTTGCTAATGTGATCTCATGCCAATTGCTCACACCACATATTTGCAATAATTGAGTGAAACCTTCTGAGGTATGGGATTAATCAAACTACTCCGGCACACACCCACTCTCCTGTTTACTCATAAATACTCATTTACATCTTCAAATTAACCACCTGCTTGTCTACATGTACATGTACATGAACATGAACATGTAGATTATAAGGAGTAAAAGAAGAGAGAGAGGGAGGGAGGAAGAGAAATGATGCTATAGTGGATAATGATACTCATACACTAATTGTCTGTTAATTCTATTGAGAATTAATCACATGCTACATAAGAGAGGAGAGGAGGGGAAGGAAGAGATGTGAGATATTTGTAAAGGTAATTAGAAAGAAATCATAGTAGAATATGATTTCATGGAGTAACAATTTCCTGTAAGGAAGATCCTTCATAGTAACTAGTTATAGATGTATTGTTTAACATTCCCTTTGTGAGGCAAGTAAAACATATATTGATTGTATTACTTGACAGCTATAGTGCTGCACAGTTACCACAAAAATGTAATAGCCCACTTTACTATACTGCTCTCTCTCTCTCTCTCTCTCTCAGGTACTTGATGCAAGGGAAGTAGATTCAGCTAAAGAAATGTTTGAGGCACTGTGTGATCATCTCCGCTATGCCACAAACCAAGGATCAATTAGGTAAAGATATACATGTACATATACATGTACTTTATTTTAATTTCTCTTAGGTCAACCATTACAGTATTTAGACATCGCACGAGAGCCAACTCAGACTTTAGAGTCTGGAACTCTCAGCTCATCAGATATGCCGGCTACAAGCAACAGGATGGTTCTATAATTGGAGACCCTGACAGCGTTGAGTTCACAGAGGTTCGTGAAACCTTTAAAAGTTATACATCATGCATGGAAATGTTACATTAAATACACTTTTGAATGCTGGTTGCCATTCATTCATAAGAGGCTCCAGTTGTAATGTCAATTAGACATTATAAACCTCACATTAACTGATTGTCATTACTTATAAATATATCCAGGTTTGTCGCAAGCTGGGCTGGAGTCCCCCTAACAATAAACCCGGGATGTTTGACGTGTTGCCGCTGGTTCTTCAAGCAAACGGCGAACCACCTGAAATGTTCACGATCCCACCAGAACTGATAATGGAGGTCGATATTGTCCACCCAGAGTGAGTTTAAAAGATACTTCATCTTTAAAGGTCCTTATTTTGTATGTTGTCTATTTTAAAGCTAGTTTTAAACTATTTATAATTATAAACTATTTATGGCTTAATAGTTATTTGATCTACATGTACGCGGTCTCATTCATACTTTTCAATGGGGGTATTAGCTGATAGCTACAAGATATGTATCATTGTAATTGAATATACTTTAAAATTAGATTATAGATACTTCTTCCTCTCTCTCCCTCTCTCTCTCTTCCTCCATTCCCTGCCCTTGTTACTATTTCTTGCTAATTCAATTATTGGAAGCTATGACGATAGTTTGTTGTAGATGTAATATTTATGACTTTATGGAATGTACCAGTTACAAACAAACTCACAGTATTTTCCTTATGTGTCACTATTTTATTGTTTTGATTACAACTCAACATAATATTTGCAATAACTTGATAAGTGTTTATAAACTGGTGCCCACACCACCTGTCCTTAATACAGAGGTGTCCTCATTTCAGAGGTACTTTTGTATAGGCTTGTACCGATTGGGACCTTACAAAATAAGGTAGACATTCTGCTTTCCCAGCAGCTACAGAATCTAGGAGGCTAAGCCTCTTAATGTTTTACATTCTTTCTAGTTACATAGCTCATACTGTGTCTTGTTTGTTCTCCATGTAATTCAGTTATTAAATGTGTGCGTGCAGTGTCCTGCCAGCCTAATGACATCAATACTTCTTGTAACTAAATTATTGATATACTTAAATCCCAGAGTTAACTGCTATAAAGAAATCAATAAATAAATAAACAAATACCTAAGAGAGAGATGTTTTTATTATTTATTTATTCAATGAACTGTCTTTATACTATCAAAAACTGCATGACACACACTTTAATTGTAAAAGATCACAATTCCCATGTCCTTTCTCCTCAGGTACAAGTGGTTCAAGGATCTCAAGCTGAAGTGGTACGCTGTTCCTGGCGTCTCCAATATCCTCCTTGATATTGGAGGGCTTGAATTTACAGGTGCTCCTTTTAACGGGTGGTACATGAGCACTGAGATAGCTGCGAGGAATTTCAGCGATGAATATCGTTACAATTTGCTAAAGGTTAATGAATAGACTATGTATATTGAACTTTTAATTGTTTAAACTAATTAATATTAGTATCGCTATTCATAGTGTAACAGATATCATATCATTATCATCATTACCATTATTATTATTATTATTATTATTTATTTTTATTATTTTTATCAGCCTGTTGCTGAGAGGATGGGTCTGAACACATCAACCTACAAGTTATGGAAGGACAGGGCCCTTGTTGAACTTAACGTAGCTGTATTACATAGTTACCAGGTACGTACATACATGCGCATGATCACAAAATTAGATCAATATACATGTACATGTGCTTATAATTATTAATATTATTGTGCTGTGAGTATAAAAATCTGTCTTCTTGTCACAGTCTGCTGGAGTTTCAATTGTTGATCACCATACTGCTACCGACGGGTTCTCAGGGTTTTTCAAGTCAGAGGTTAGAGGGTTTTATTTGACTACGCCCACTAATTAATAATTTTTAGAGTGCATCTCGTGGAGGGTGCCCGGCAGATTGGGTGTGGCTAGTCCCGCCCATTTCTGGCAGCGTGTCTAAACTATTCCATCAAGAAATGTTGCTGTATTATCTGACACCAGCTTATGAGTATCAGGTAATGATCACATGACATGTACATGATGTCATGTGATGTCACGCGATGTCATGGTATTCTATTTAGGAACCTGCTTATAAATATTATCACTTGCCCGGGGATATGCCAAAACTCAATACTGGAAGGACTTTCAAGGCTCTTGCAACGTAATATAATAATAATAAATAATAATCTTTATAATTATGATCTTTTAAATTTATAATCTCTCTCTCTTCCCGGCAGTATGGTCCTTGATGCCACCAGAATGATGAGGAATGTTAAAAAGAAGCGTATCAAAGCCACAGTGCTCTACGCCACTGAGACCGGCCGATCCAAGAACTACGCCAACATAGTTAAAACCCTTTTCGACCGAACCTTCAACTGCTCCGTTTATTGCATGGACGAGTACAACAGAGCCAATCTTGAGCATGAGCAGCTGGTTCTCATCGTTACGAGCACTTTTGGTAGTGGGGACCCACCTGCTAATGGAGAGGTAAGAGTGCTAACTTGTCTGACCTGTTTCTAATTCCGGTTTGTTTTTTGTAGCCGTTTGGGCGCTATTTGTTGGATTTGCAGTCAGGACGAATTATTGGGTAACAATAATAATAATAATAATAATAATAATAATAATAATAATAATTTAATTTTGCTATATACAAGTTTGTTTGCAGTTGCACATGTATTTTTATATTAAATTTCTTTTTATTATTTATTTATTCATTTATTTATTACACAGTGCCGGAGGTGGTACAGGGACCCTCCCCTCAAGGCGGAACAGGGTTAGCGTTGCTACAAGACCATCCCCAGAGATGTTAGCTAAAGCAAGGACAGACATGATGCAGCCACTCTCTCAAGTCAAGTTAGTACAGCCAAAAAATGGCTCCAAAATCACCCCAAATTTTTATTACATTTTCTGATACATATTGATGTACTTATGCTGTGTAGAAAGTTTGAGCCGATTCCGACTTCAATTTTTAAAGTTATGACCACTTTTAAGAAAATGTCAAAATTCTGAAAATTTCCCTGTACTATATTCCCCTCTCGACAGTCGACCTTCGCACCAACTGTCTGATTGTTACTCTTTCCCCCCGCACATTTTGCCCACATAAGTACTTAGATACGACCAACCCCAGGTTGGTGGTTAGTCGCTTGTGGTGCCTTCGTGGTTTGACTGAACACAAAGCAGCTATCTGCCCTGGGCCCGATCAGTGCCCTACCATGCGGGGGTAAATTATCTTATACAGCAACACACTACTTAAATAGCTTTCGTCGAAAACCAGATATCGCCAAGTTCGATTGGCCTTTCACCACTTACCACAGGTCTTCCGAGATTTTTGCCACAACCACCGGTGCGTCCCTCCATCTTGCCTTGCGACAAGTTTCAGACTGCCCATGATTAGATCACTTGGTTTCGGGTCGTATTTGACTCGCGCCTCGCCTGGCTCGCTTTCGCTACACCTCCGTCCATCGACTTAAGTTTGCCAAATATTTTACTCGCGAACCCATTATACAAAAGGTACAATGACTACATCTGCTCTATTGTGCAATAAATTTCCGTTTTCACCATTCTTTCAGCCTTCCCTCACGGTACTTCCTCTCTCGGTGCATTACTTTTCGCGATGTTGGATGTCTGGTTCACCCTTCTTCAAATTATTCTACTCCACGCATACGCGGGTCTAATCATAGGTTACTAAGTAATTCACGGGCCTGTTACCCTCTACGGTTTAACTTACTTTGCCCCCTTGCTCCGCTTTCGCTCGCCACTACTCACGGCATCTCGCTTGATTTTTCCCTTCTGGTACTAAGATGTTTCAATTCCCAGAAGCTCGGGCCCATACGTGCCGGCTTTTGCCAGCTGGGATTAGTCAACTTCCCCTCCCAATCCTCTTGATTTCGCCCATTGCATAATGCCCTCCCAATATTAATACTCACGGCATGCTATAATGAAAATATGCTACCGCCCCCGATGTCGTAAAAAGTGCCCCACATGCCCCCACACATGACCATGGACTCGGGTTCACTAAATGATACGGATGATATGCCACCGACGTATAGCCCATGGTTTTTTCTAAAAAATGGCTCCGAAATCACCCCCCATTTTTATTACATTTTCTGATACATATTGATGTACTTATGCTGTGTAGAAAGTTTGAGCCGATTCCGACTTCAATTTTTCAAGTTATAGCCATTTTTAAAAAACGTCAAAATTCTGAAAAAATCCCTGTACTATAGCCCATGGTTTTTTCCAAAAAATGGCTCCGAAATCACCCCCAATTTTTATTACATTTTTTGATACATATGGATGTACTTATGCTATGTAGAAAGTTTAAGCCGATTCCAACTTCAATTTTTCGAGTTATGACTATTTTTTGAAGTGCCAATACATTTTCTGTTGTATTATTAAACGCCTTTCTCTCTCTTCCTTATAAGGTATGCTGTATTTGGATTGGGGTCCCGTGCTTATCCTAACTTCTGTGCTTTTGCTCACACAATTGACAACCTCTTCCTTTCTCTCGGGGCCGAACAGGCCTATCCTTGTGGGGAGGGAGACGAACTCTGTGGTCAAGAGGAGAGCTTCCAGAGCTGGCTGAGAGAGTGTTACTTGGTACGTATAAACCACGCCCATTAATTACCTTCTCCTCCTATGCAGAGATCTTGCGAAGTGTACAAGCTTGAGCCGAGATTAGAAGGAAGTGATTGCACTGTCGTCAAGTCCGAATACAAGAAAGACTTTTTTAGAATTTCTTCATTTACTGAACCTGTCCCAACCAAAGACATTTGCCGAGGTAAGGAAAAACCCAAGTATTAAATATTGTATTTTCCATTCTTGTGTCTTTTTATATTATTTCCTAATTTCTAGATTTGTCTCACGTTCACAAGAAGAAGATTTATGCTGGTACTTTAGTGTCAAGAGCTAAACTGCAGTCATCACAATCTGAGTAATAGCACAGACCTCTCTCTCCCCCCCCTCTCTCTCTCTTTCATTCTCCTATTCTCCAATGTTATTATAATCCCTCTCTCTCTCCCTCTAAAGGCGTAATACAATACTAGTGGTCATAAAGCCTCAGAATCACATGAATTACCAGCCTGGAGACCACATTGCCATTTATCCTCAGAACAATCCCAGCCTGGTACGACAGCTGCTAGAGAGACTCCCCCTCACCTCCGCAATAGATGAACCAATCATCATTGAGTCCCAATATGAAGCTGAAGGTAACAACTATTTATAACTATTAGCGAGTATCTGGTATTATGGATTTTTGTATGACATTTCCACATGATAATAATATTTTTTAATGTTATTTCAGGTGGCATTAAATGGAATAAGGAGAGGAGGTTACCATTTCCTGTTACTTTGCAAGAAGCCTTCATGTACTATCTTGACATTACCACTCCACCTACACCACAGCTGCTCCAACAATTTCAAAAAATGGTATAATAAAGCAGAAGACACTTTCTTATACTCTCTTCTTAACTTTCTCCTTCTCTTGTAGGCCACTCGAAAGTTGGAGCAGAATTTCCTCGAGGAGCTGGGGAAAGGAGGTGACGTTTACGAGGACTGGAAGTATGAGAGGTTTCCTAACCTTCTGGAAGTGATGGACCAATTCCATTCGCTTAAACTTGACGTGCCATTTTTACTCCAAAACCTGCCACTGCTTCAATGCGTAAGGAATAAAGAAAGAGAATCATTTATTAATTTATTTTATTTGTTTAATTAATTTATTATTTTAGCGTTACTACTCCATCAGTTCATCCCCTAACGCTCATCCAAATGAGATTCATGCCACCATTGCCGTGGTAACCTTCAGGAAGAGAGGAGGACAGGGACCACGTCACTATGGGGTCTGTTCCACTTGGCTCAACAAGATGGAGCCGGGATCAGAATCCATTGTACCTTTTGTGATCAGAAGGTAAAGATTATGTATATTAACTGATACTATAGGTCATATTGTTTAATAAAGGAATAAACTGCATTAATATTTAGTACCCAAAACATGGTACACATGTACACATTGATTCTTAATTATTACAATTTAGGACTAATTCATTTCATATGCCAGAGGACTCTCATGCTCCTATCATAATGGTCGGCCCTGGTACTGGGATAGCTCCTTTTAGAGGATTCTGGCAGGAAAGGATGTACCAGCGAAGCGAAGAACTCAAGAAGCAGCTTCTCTCTAAAGCAGTTCCGGCCCGAGCTGCTCGTGTCCCTCGCAATCAAAAAGGAGGCAGGGCAGTGATCCCAGACACGCCCGCTAACAAGATAAGCATTGGAGGGGGAGGGATGGGGCAGGCTGGTAGGAGGGGCTTTGTATCCACGGTAACGGCCCCAGTAATTAAGCTACTTGATGTTGATTCTCGACCAACTCAAGCCCCGGTCTCTGATATTGATGATACGGAGAGCAGCAGCGAGAGTGAGAGTTCGGATGAGGAAGTAAAACGAGACAAACAAGTTCAGTTTAAAGTACCCAAAACCTCCGGCACTTTTAAACTAAGGCGCTCGGCCTCAGATGAGTTCCAAAGGAAGGATCTTGCTAGTCTTGTGGCCGCTAGAGACAGCCACTGGGGAGACATGACCCTGTATTTCGGTTGTCGCCGTAACGACACAGATTACATATACAGAGAAGAGATTAAGAGAGCACAGCTGACGGGGGCAATGAATAACGTTCATGTAGCTTTCTCCAGGGAAGGGCCGCAAAAAGTAAGCACTACTAATTAATAATAATAATAATAATAATAATAATAATAATGATAATAATAATAATGATAGTAATAATAATAATAATAATGATAATAATAATAATGATAGTAATAATAATAATAATAATAATAATAATGATAATAATAATAATAATAATAATAATAATAATAATAATAGATACAACAAGCGTTAATTTACATGTGTTCCGTCAAATTGTTACATGTACATATACATATAGTGATAATAGTGCTAATCATGATCTGTCATATACAGTACTAATATTCAATTATTGCCTCCCTCCTCCTCTCCCTCTTAGACTTATGTCCAACATTTATTGAAGAAGAATGCGGACACCATAGTCCAGCAGCTGATAGAGGAGAGGGGACACTTTTATGTGTGTGGGGACGTTTCCATGGCAGCAGACGTGGGACGTACCCTTCAGAATATATTTGAGGAGAACGCTGCAATGTCTAGTGATGAAGCGAGACAGTTAATAGAATCAATGAAAGTAATAATAATAATAATAATTAATAATAATAATAATAATAATAATAATACACTCATCTCTATAGGATAATGGCTATTATCATGAAGACATCTTTGGTGTTACTCTGAAGACTGCTGAAGTTACAAGTCGTGTCAGAAATGCAGCCAAAAAGTGAGTGCCAGTCACATGATAATCACATGACCATGTCCTCTGTTTCTAGAGCATGGAGGATACTCGTTAGTGCTGCTGATCATAGCCCCATCACTCCGATGTCTGCTCTATCCAGCAGAGCACCCATCACACCAACCACTGTAAGATATTATCAGTACAGACAGTAATACAGTACAGTACTTGCAGCAAAGATTGAAGGGCGGTACATCCTAGTTGGGATAAGCCTAGCTCCCATCAATACAGAATTAATATAACTTTATGAACAACTTAAGAGTAGTTGTAACTTTTGCTCACAAAGTTGTTTCTCTACATGTACACAGTGCCTTGTTTGTTTATTATTGTTTATTGTTTGTTTGTATTTATTGTAGCCTGGATTGCTTGATACCCCTCAAGACGGAACCCTTCGTTTGGGTGGAAACCGTTTCTCCAAACGCCCGACAGTGACGGTCCTCATTCCAACGCCCACGCAGGCTAACGAGCCTACATCACCTGGCAACAGAACGTATGTTGACAAGGCAACGGAGAAAGAGGAAAGGAGGAGGAGGAGGAGAGAGGAAAGGGAGAGGACGGAGGACAAAGAGAAAAAGGAGCGAAAGAAGATGAAGAAAACCTTGGAGAGGCTTCCGTATGAGTACCCAGTCTTGATGGAGCCTCCGTCTCCACCTCCAATGTCCCCGAATGTTTTTAGAAGGAGCAAAACCAGTTTTTCTAGTCCTCCCCCCTCTCCCTCTGTAGCTGGTGGCTTCGATTATTATTTATAAGGAGGAGACAAAACAGAATTAATAATTAGTTAATAACTTCTCATAGCTACCCCCTTAGCTGCTTATTATTACATATTATAGTTATGGTTAGCCAAGCCTTTTTTATTTTGATAAACGCATGAAGTTTCTAAATAAAGCCCACCAGCCAACACTCCTCCACCTCCTCCTCCTCGAGTTTTGTTTGTTCGGTTGCCATGGCGATATGTTTATTCATTTGAGGTGTGAATTATCGGGAATGTGTTGGTTTACTTGTTTATTAATAATTATTAAAAACTTTTAATTGATTATCACAACTTGTTGATATTGTGACTATGTGTTGTGTCTTTCCTTCTCTATCCCTACCTGCAGGTCGTTCCCAAGCATCTTTGGAAAGTAAACAAAAGCACAAACAATAAAATGAATGCACATACATAAATATATGTACATATGATGTATCTTTTTATCCTCTCCTTTCTCCCTCTTTCTCTTTCTCTTTCTCTTTCTCTCTCTCCCTCTCTCTCTCTCTCCTTCTCCCCCCCTCTCTCTCTCCTTCTCTCTCCTTCTCCCCCCCCTCTCTCTCTCTTCTTTCTCTCCCTCTCTCTCTCTTTCTCTCCCTCCCTCTCTCTCTCTTTCTCTCCCTCTCTCTCTCTTTCTCTCTCCTTCTCTCTCCCTCCCTCTCTCTCCCTCTCTCTTTCTACTCCTAACAGACAATCCTTAGGTTCTTCTGGTATGAAGAAGTTAGGGGGAGGTCCTTCTGGTTACAGATCACACCTGACTGCTACATCATTCAATGAGGAAGATGAAGAGAAAGAGAGCGGAGTGACGCTCAACATAACTGAGATCACTGGTGACACCCTAACTACCACTAATATCCTGGGTTCTACGTCTCCAAAAACCCTAAAAGTGCCTCCGCCCTCATTTGAACAGCCACCTCCGCCAAATCTCGGTCCAAAGTCACGCCCAACTTCCGTCCAGTTGAGAGATAACCAAGATGGCGGAAAGAGGCGAGCCATTCGTAAGATCAGGAGTAATTCGATGGTTCAAACTGACGTCTAATGGCTCCGCCCAAAATGAACTGGATATTAACTAGTTATTATTGAAACAGATTCCTTAACTGTCAAAATTTATTATTATTATTATTATTATTATTATTATTATTATTATTATTATTATTATTATTATTATTATTATTATTTTAGCTTAGTTTTGTTATTATTATTATTCCCCACGTCCCTTTCATTTTCTATGCCCTCCTATACATTCAATTGACATTTAATTATTATTATTATTATTATTGATGCTAATTAAAATTTTGCTGTTATTTATTATTATTTTTCATTAGCAAAAATTTAAACACTTCATTGATATTCACGAAAGGGCGGGGCAATATAATATTCATTATGTCTATTTGCACAACCCATATGTGTATTGCACAATCCATAGAGACAAATATTCACAGCTGCTATTGCACAATCATTACTAAGCAGTCACTAACAGAAAACATATAAAGAGAACAATACGTAAACTTTCGTAATATAACAGTCGATAATGGCCACAGCAAGTCCTGATGTTGAAACTGAGGTTGAATCTTCACCTACAACCTTCTCTTTAAAGTCTGGTCCTACTTTCTCTAAATATGAGAAGATGACGGAGGGAACTCGGCTATTTGCAGGGCCAGAGATAGGTCGTATCAAGGAATGGGTTGCCATGGAGAAGATACATGGGGCAAACCTCTCACTGACTGTATGGAGTAAAGGAGGAGAGAAGAAGAGAGAGGGGGAGGGAGGGAAGAGACAAGACGTGGGTGTCAAGATTGCTCGGAGGAATGATTATCTTAAAGATGGTGAACAGTTCTTTGGTCTTGACAGGCAGCCGGAACTATTGATGGCACTTCACACGTCAGCAGTGAAACTGTGGGATTTAATGAATGATGACGAGACCACACCCACACCACAATCAATTACCATATATGGAGAACTTTTCGGAGGTAAGGAAAGTTGCTTTAATTAAGGGTATTTTGTCAAAAATGAAAAGTAGAAAATTCTCCATTAAAAATTTTTTTGATGCATATACATGTTCTTATGTTGCATAGAAAGTTTGAGCTGATTCCGATCAAGTGTATCAATAGGTATTGTATTTGTATTTTAAAGTAATAGTACACCATCAAATATGATAAGATACTACTGTATGTATGTACACATGTCACATGATTATCACATGACTTTAGGTTACTACCCTCATCCCTCAATCCCTCCATTACCAAACATGATTAGCATTCAAAAGGAAGTGGCCTACTCTCCTGATCTTAAATTCTGTTCCTTTGACATAGCGGTGAACAATGGAAATGACAAAAGTAAGCAATAAAAATTAATGCATAGCAGAAAAAAATTGTGGCCCGAAAATTTTAGTAAATTTGAAAATTCATGGAATCTGCAAAATTGAATAAATGTGGCTACACAAAAAGGTCAAAAAATAGAAAATTGCAAAAAATTATGCCACAAAATATCATGCTATACACTATACAGTACCATATATGGTAACCTATTCCTCCTTCCCGCCCCCTCATTAGATTACATGAATTACGATGATGCAATGTCCCTGTTTGAGGGGGCGGGGTTCATGTACTCCCGCCCACTCATAACCGGAACGATGGAAGAGGTTTTCAATTATGAGCTTGGTTTCCCGAGCACCATCCCAGCAATATTTGGCCTGCCCCCTATAGACGGAAACCTTGCAGAGGGAATCGTCATAAAACCTTTAAAAGACTCTACCCTCATCACGCGTAAAGGTCCTAAACGACTCATCTTCAAACGAAAAATTGAAAAGTTTTCCGAAAGAAGGGCACTACCAAGACCAGAGAACCACTTGACAAGTACGAGAGAAGACGAGAAATGGAAAGGAACGAAAGGAGACGAGATCAAATATGAAATAACAGCTTTAATAACTGATCAAAGAGTTCTTAATGCTATTACTAAGATTGGTCAGCCTGTGACTAAGGGAGAGTGGGAGAAGATTAAGACTGAACTGGTAGCTGATGTAAGAGATACTCTGAAGGAAGAGAATGAAGAGCTCATTAAAGATTGTGATGATGTATTAATGATGAATGAAATAAAGAAACAATGTGGTATATTCATACAGCAATACAAGAAAAGGGTTTAGTCTATATTTTTATTATTTTTATTAGCCAAAGACAAATTTTTAACTGCTATTGCACAGTTTATTTAATTTTTAATAGTTTTAATCGAACACTGATTAATTTTTATAAAATTCCTTTCCAATGTACAAGTATATTAAATTTTGTTGAAGGAAAAAGATTCTATTCACCTCTAGACTACTACTTGTGGTTGCTATGGTGAATGAAAATGAATTCAGGGCTTACTATAGAGTATTATAGAGGATAATAGGATATGCGTGCTAAGTATATTCATTGCAAAATAAATGTATTCATTGCATACCGTAATAACTTTCAAGAAAAAAAATTAGTTCGTTGGACGTCAACTTTGAACTTTCCATTGGCAGCAATGGAGAAATGATAGAAAAAGGCTTGGTACCAGGAAACCGTTCTGTATTTATTGATAGCAATCTTTCAGGTGACTACCAGACCCCATTAGATCCTCAGGATGGTTTCTAAGCTTCCGAAAAAGGCCTCAAGAAGGTAGCAAGGCAAGAAAATGTGTTTTCCCCCATTGAACTCTAATAAACTTGACGTCCAACATGGCGGCCAATTTGCTGTGTGGGTTGGATATACGGTAC